>NC_142797.1:87040579-87143083 GCF_049724085.1 Artemia sp. Qi Xiang Cuo
CATATACCATCATCACCATTGTCTACAATCATGAGTCATCGTGAGCAAGCTATTCGAAGACTAAAGATATGGAATGGAGATTCAAGCTGTGATCCACCATGAAAGGCTTTATTTTTTTTAATAATTATCTAACTTAATATATTTTCAAAACGATTTTAAACATTACGGACAATTTTTCTTTTCTTAAGATAACATAACAAAACGGAAATCTTAAGCTATGCTAATATGACAGGTTCTACAAAGTAGTGTAAAAGATTAGCATACTGAGTTAATCTTGGTGGGCAATAAAGTTCGGAATGAGGGCTCGCTGTAATTACTTATAATATAAATGATAATTATAGTTACGTAATTACAGTTACAAGAATCTTTGTTTCTGTTGGGTGTAAATTTCACCGGTAATTAAATGAGGGCGGAATGCACAAAGCAAAAGAAGAAGAATAAAGAAACCTTTCACGTTTGAAATTGGATCGACATCTATCATAATCGAACTCATAATCGAACTCCTAGAGTCGAAAGATCTACTGAAAGATATCTGAAAATATCTAATAATCATGAGGCAATCAAGCCAGTAGCTCTGTAGCCCACAGAGTGAAGCAAAAGGAAAAGGGCTATATAGTATCACTGAAAAGCCCGCCTGCTGTTAATTAGAAGAAGAAATTGGAAATTTAATAGAGAATCTATTTTTACGTTTTATTTTTTCCATTCTTCTTCTTCTTAATCAGTCAACAACAGCTAAAGATTGATAGAGAAGCACTTTAATTGGTAAAGACCTATTTACAATCAAATTTTACTAATACCGAAATCCAACCCGTTCCGAAACCCGGTACTAGCTGATATTTTAGTGATCAGATTCTACCATTCGAAACGAATAACTTAAACACTGAAATCAATTAATACCGGTATTATCCATGCGTAACTCTTAATATCAGGTCTCATATAGAACTTATTTCTCTTGTCGTGCAAATGTTCTCAAGCTATAACGAGCTCCAGTAGCCACTCTTAAAATTTCTTTTCTATTTAAATTTTCCAATTTTTATTTATCTTCTTCTTCTTGTTTGGACTATGATGGGGACATGTGTGCATAATCCTATCACTACAATCAAATTGCAGGTTCTGCGGCGGGTTGCTGCAGCAGAGATCGAACTCTGGCTTCCGTATTAACAGAGATCAATCCCGCTGCGCCACCATCTGGATATTTATTATTTATTCTTCTTCTTCTTGTTTGAATTGTTGTGGAAGTGCTTTCGCATAATCTCATCGTCAGAACTCAGTTTGACGCCTTGCAGGGGGTTACAGCATCTGAGTACGAACCCCGGGTCCCGTATTACCAAGGCTAACGGTATTACTGCACCATTACAGGATATACATTATTACTGATTACTTACAATTGTAAGTAACATTGTTACTTACACCATTACTGTTTGTTTTAGGTTGCAGTTTTTTCTCTATCTAGATTAGGTTTGTGCACTAGCCATAGTTGAACCCCAAATTTAGCGTTAGCTAAGATAATCCAGTTTTATCCACTTACAACAAAAATAACAACAAACAACAGGATAAAAAGATAATCAATAGCAACAAATAGCAATATTTATAAGTTGCCATTTGCTCATTATTTAGGGCTAGATAAAATCTTTTAGAAACTTCCAAGTTTAATTTTAACACATTCCTAACTTAAGACTAAATAAAAAATCCGTGTATTTCAGGTTAAAAGGTATCTACGCATTAAATATTACGTAAATAATCACAAGAAGATCAAAATTAGAAAATTGACGCTTAGATGAGCAATTTTTCAGCCTACTTTTGCAGAGACGTACGGAGAGGGCCTGGGGAATTGGAGCCTGTCCCCTCCTATTAAAAAAAAAATCTTTATTTTTCCTCAATTTTTGGGAACTTCTTATTTAAACAACAGTTTTCTGTATTATTACGTAAAAAACAACAAACAACATGATAAAAAGATAATCAATTTTTATCCACTTACAACAAAAATTAAAAAAATATAAAGGAAAAAAACAATATAGTAAATGAACACAACATGCAGCAGTACAAGCTAGAAAAAAAAAGGAATTATGAGCAATGCAAGGGACTAAGGGACCAAGAATAAGAAAAAAAAGACAAGGGACTAGACTTTATGACTTTCGACGTCGTACGAAAATCTCACCGTGATTAGACCCTAAGAAAGTACTGGATACATATTGCCGCCAACTCGGAATTGCGACTGAAAGTTCTTAGTCGTTAGGGAATCTCATTCTTTTATGTCCATCCACAAAGAATCCTTCACGCGAGAAAGCAAGATGAAGAAGTTTTACATACATATTCGCTGATACCAATTTTAGTCGAAGCTTTACTGCAACATATTAGTTCATTTTTTTTTTTTTTACCATAAAAAGGTTCTCTTTTGCATCTTGCTTTAAAATTTACGGTTTTTCCTATGAAAAAAAAAAGAACTACCGAAAAAAAGCTTGATTATAATACAAACTGAGAGATTTTCAATAGGATTATCTTGTTTTGCCAAAAAAACAAGATGAGCCCTTTTTTCCAGCCTTACCTTACCTCAGATCCCGGGAGGATCTTACCTCAGATCCTCCTCTGCCTCCATTCGAACCTAAGCAACGCCAATTCAGGAAAAAATCGATTTTGTCATTGATTATTTTTTTTACAATAAAAATACCAGAAAATGATATTTTTCTATATTGAGAGGGGACAATTGTCACCTCCCTCCTAATTAGATCCCTGAACCAAAGGCACTGACAAGGAGTCTCCAGCAATATCAGTATCCTGCAGCTATGAGAAGATCTTCCCATTTGGATTACAGGAACATGTTAAACGTATAGAGAAAAGTACGACCTTTCCTCTGATTCTGCAAATTGCCTTAGTATTTCTAAGGTCCTCCAATATCAAAACATGTCCTATATATTACTATCAACTTAGCGAGAAGATGATAGTTATACCTAGTTTAATCCCAAAGTATTTACTTGAGTGAGTAATTACTATATACCTGTCACTGCCAATTTGTTTCTCTTCAAAGCGTTCGCAGGTGCCCATGGTCGAATCCTTCAAGTCTCCCACTGTTGTTAAAACAGAGCCACCACACGCTTTTATAGTTCTTTTAAGATCTTCTTCGGGAACTCGACCAGCACAAAACATGTCCCTTAAAATCACAATAAAGTCTGACAAAAAGAAAAGAGTAAAGAAAGGTTAAAGATAAAATAACACTTTTTAGTTCAACATGTTTAGCTTTTGATCACTTCGTAGCTTTTGATACTTACCATAAAAATATGGTATTTAATATTTATATATTATATTATTAAAAAAAATACGTACTTCAACAAACTGACTTACCAAACCATCGCTTCTTGATCTGGTAACCCAAGAGAAAAGCATGCAGAAGGAACAGTAGGACATACGATATTTGTTTTTTTGTTTTTTTCGATTTTCTTGAATAAAGCTCTTTTGAACTTTGATTGTAATTTTATTCTGAGTTTGAATAGGCAACTATAACTTTTCCATCGCCTTCAGTTCTGGAATAATAATATTTTGAAGTTTGTTATTTTCTGGAGATTTGGATATTTTCAGTTTGAAAACTTAATGAGGATTGCTCCATCAGCCAGATTTCCTCTATGCGTGTTTTAGGAGTTCCTTCTTGTTGGTTATTTGGGTTTCAAACAGCAAAATTGCTCACGTAAAAACTGTGGGCAATTAAAAACTATAACTGTTTTGTTCTTTGAACCAGCGTAAATTTTTTTTAAAGAAATATATGATTTCACTTTAAGTCAATTTGTTCTTCACTGTACTTAAGGCTACTATTCATAAATTTCAGCATTATTTTATTTAATAAATAAAATCTCATCCAAAGGGTCAGGATGGTTTTCTAATGCAGTTCTTTATAACTGACAAAAAATCTCATTGAACTTTTTCTGTAACTCATAACTTTTTAGTCATTTTTTTCAGTTAATTTTTTCGGGTATTGGAAACAAAAAAACTAAAGAATTATTAGGTAAGACCAATAGTAATAGAAGAAATCTGATTGAATGTTTGAATTTAGACTCAAATTATTTAAATTTTTTTAACCTACTAAAATTGATTTTTAAAAAATCACCCAAACTTCGCAGAAAAAACAACATCGAGAAATTACTGAATCATAAAGTTTACTTATTGTGCACAAAAAAAAGTTCCGTAATTGGGAAAAATCCTTAGAATTGATATTTCATTGTTTTTATTTTTCTAGCTCTGGCCTCTGCTGACGGGCCCCATGTATATAGAGAACCAAGGCCACAAAATGATCAAAGTTACAACCGGCCTAGTACACTTTTAAATGTCGAGGCGAAACTCTTGATTGCCAGTTTAATCTTTCTGATTCCGTAAATCATTGGTTTTCAACAATACGCGTCAAACTGTCAATTAGCGCCAAGCTATAGGGCTATACTTCCACCAAATAACAATTATATTGTCTTATTTTGCCAATAAGATTGGTTGTTCTATGTTAATATTAATTTAATCAAATTATTTAATATCAAATATCAAGTTTAATTGAATCCCTGGTCCTTCTTTCTATTTCAGAAATTTCTCCGAAACTCTTTTTCAGAAGTACAAGTTCCCGTCCCCCTTACAAGTTTTCCCACAGTACAAGATTCCCACTCAGCCTTTTGGTCTATAATTGCATCCTGAGTAGTTTTTCACTCTTCCCAATTGCACTAACACATATCCTAGGCGTCTCTGGGACTGTATGGGCTGGCAAAGGAGGTTTGGGGGGAGGAAGTTTACTTTAAAGCGGGGATGAGTAGTGAGGATTTAAGATGGGTAATTTCGGTTCGTGGTAATTTTTTGGGTATTGGAGAAAGGAGGAAATATATTGGGAATTATAGGATTAAAAATGGTCCTGACCAGTGTCCTATGTGTGGAGAGGAGGAAGATCTCATCCATTTTATGGGTACATGCCAGGAGTTAAGAAATTTGAGGAGGGAAGGGTTTTCAACAGATTTTGTAGGGGTGGATTGACTTGAAAAAATTCTAAAAAGTAGAAATTTTGATGATTTTAGAAGGTTGGGAAAATTTGCAAGAGTGGGTATGGCACATAGAGAAACTTTTGTTGATGAATTGTGAGTAATTTATTGTGTTTTTTTTTGTATTTATTTTGTTTTGTTATTTTGCCATGGCCCGAAAAGGCTTTTGTTGCAATAAATATCTATCTATCTATCTATCTATTCGAGATGTTAGAATTTGAGGGTTAAAATTCCGAAAACTAGAAACAGCATCAATAATTGGAGTCAGGAGGGTATGTTTCATTACTTAGTTCTAAAGGCTTATCTCAATTTAACTATGAAATTAACATAATTTAATATTGAAGAATACCCAATGCTGATTTCTCGAAATGAGTTGAAAATGAAGCTAGTTTCAAGAATAAAATCACTAGCGCCACCCAGCACCTAGAGCTATTTAACCCAAAATGATTGCATACTTGTCTTAAGGTACCTTAAAAATGCTTAAGAAAGAAATGATTAAGAAAGCAGAGTTATGTCCCTAGCAAGACTACAAGCTTAAAGTCGATAATTTCGGAGACCACACTGCCTTTCCATGACGATAAATAAAAGTTCAAATAGGGATAAAATCCTTTTAATAGACAGTGTTTTTTATAACAGTGATAGAAATTCACAAAAATACCAGATATTTCGGTCACATATAAAGTGAACGTCATCAGTAGTAAAACTAAAATAAAACAATTTAAAACAAAAGTTTATATACTAAATCAAATAACACTACATATTGTTTGAATCTCTAATTCTTTTCAAAGCAAAGGCGTAAGCTATTCTCTTTGACCTTCTTGGATTCGGTTCATTAGCGTTCAATGATATAACATTTGGACAAAGGTCAACTACATTGGGTGAATTGAACTTTACTCTGTCAGATTTTAATAAATAATCATAGATAGAGTCCAGCCCATATTCACCTGTATCTCGATTCAAAGCAATATTCTTGAATAAGATTTTCTTTATTTCAAGAGTTTCACGAAAATTTTGCTTTAAACCCCGATCCCTAGAAATCAAAGAGACATTCTCGAACAAAATAAAATGGTCTGGAAAATTAAAAATATGTTCTGAAAGGACTGAAGTGAAATCTTCAGACTTAGAATCTTGCTTTAACGCCGAAGAAATAGAATCTTTGTGTTGTAATAATCTCATTTCCAAACTCTGGTTAGTATGTCCCACATATGAGCTTCCACAAGTACATGGGATCTGATAAACCCCACTTTGTTGCCCCAATGAAGTTAGATCCTTCCCCGAATTTAGAAAACTACCCAAAGTATTATTACTCTTTAAACCTACCCTTAGACCATTGCTTTGTAAAATTCTCTTAAGTTTTTTACTTACCCCGGGTACATATGGTAAGGAACAAAAAACATCCTTTTGCCGAGTTTTCTCCAAGACTTCCTTAAAAATCTCTAGAAACCTTTTTCTTCTTTTTGAAAAAGTCTGGTTAATTAACCATTCGGGATACATGTTGCGTATTAGTATTTTCCTTAGAAAAGACAACTCCTCCTCAAAAAACTTAGGACAGCAAATACTAAAGATCCGAGCAGTTAAAGAAAGCAAACCAATTTTTACTTGGCGAGCGTGACCGGAACTATAAGAAAAAAATATATTGTTATTTGTCGGTTTTCTGTAAATTTTAAAATCCAGACTATTTTGATTTTTCAAAAGAAGAATATCAAGGAAAGGAAGTTTCCCATCCTCTTCCAATTCAACGGTAAACTTTAAAACCCCCCCCAAACAATTAAGATGCTCCCAATCCTCCTTTTAGTCCTTCTACTCCCAAATCCTTATTAAAATATTGACATTTATATACCAGCTCAAAAAAACAAATTTTAAAAAATATAAATCCATCGCAATTGTTTCATTATTCTCAGAACAAATATTAGATAATAAATGGTCTAAACAGGCCCCGATAGGTAAACCATTTATTTGTTCGAAATACTCCCCTCTAAATTGAAAAAAACAAGACAACTTATTGCACAACCTTACTAAATACATAATTACAGAAACTTCCAAATCTTTTTTGCCACTAATCAAATCCAAATTTCTTAAGAGCTTTCCTTCTAGAAGAGTTTCGGCTACTTCTACATCAATATTTGTGTACATTGATACAATGTCGAAGCTTGAAAGCAAAGAATTCGAAGAAATTTCTACTTTTTTCAGTTTTTCAACCAAATTCGAAGAATTCTTAATATACGAAATTTGTGTAGACAAAAGTGGTTTACAGATTGACACTAACCATTTGCTCAAAACACTTGTTGGTGACCTTGTACTTGACACAATTGGTCGTAATGGTAGGTTAGGCTTATGAATTCTGGGAAGTCCATATAATTTAGGGCACAAGGAACTGCGTGGCAGGCATTTGTAATAGAGTTGAGGTGCAATTTTTCCTTCATCCTTTAAGTATTTCAATTCGTCCTTAAACTTATTTGTAAAAGAGTCTGTTGGATTATACGATAGCTTTTTGTATGTTTTTTCATCCTTTAGTAAACTTCTTAATTTTGATTCGTAGTCCTCAGTATTCATCACAACTAAAGTGTTACTCTTATCTGCTTTTGTAATGGTAATTGAATAATCCTTTTTCAAGTTTTTAAGAATTCTTATGTCTTTGATGGTTGTACTAGGAAATTTCGGTTTCAATACAAAATAAGACAGGGTTTTTACGGTAGAAGCTCTTACTAAGCTAAAATCTTTTATTAGATTTGCGTTTTTATGCAAAGAAGTTTCTATTGAAGAGATAATGTCTTCCAAGGGGACTTTATCCGGTTTAAAACAAAATTTCGGACTCTTGTCAAGCACAGATTATTCTTGTATTGTGAAGGTTCTTGATGAAAAATTAAACACACTTGGCCCAAAACTTGACGATGGTTATACTGCATTATTTTTGGATAATAATATCAAAAACTTTTTTTGCTACCTTTCTATGTCCAGTCAAAATTCATCATAGCATTGGAATTATCCTGTTTGTTGAAAGAGACGTAAGTCAATTATACAAAACATTTTTTATATAAGATTTCTGGTATTTTTGTGAATTTCTATCACTGTTATAAAAAACACTGTCTATTAAAAGGATTTTATCCCTATTTGAACTTTTATTTAAAGCTTAAAGTCAACAAGCCTACTTACCCTGCCAAGTTTTTATCCAGCTAAACTTGGACTATTTTGCACAGGCTAGATTTTAAACTTAATATATATCTTGAAGATACAAAGGCTGACTAACTATCACTTATAGAAAAATTGGAGCTTTAAACTTTTTTTTTTAATGGGCTCACCTGATGCAATACGTTCTCTTTAGTCAAAAGAGAAACGGGTCACTTGCACCTATTTCAAGCAGTTTATCCATTTTCCATGGCAGAGAAATTGAATCTCAATCCATATATTTAGAATCTCTAGCATGAAAACAATTTGAATGAGGAAGCTTCTTCTTTTAAATGAGGTCGTTTCTCCTGTTAGGGATCGTCTGTAGAATAGCTGTTGTAGTTAACATGGGCAACCCGGGGACTTTTATCAGTATGTTGTATTTTCAAGAGTTATTTTTAGCCAAATTCCAGTCTGCAAACTAGGTCTAGGTTATTTCAGGAAAATCTTGGTAGGTCAACAAGGCTAGTTGACTTTAAGCTGGTAGGCCTACTAGAGACCGAATTCGGCTTTCATTGCCCCTACACCTGCATTTTAAGTGCCTGAAAAGACAAACATGCAGTAGTTTTGAAATAAACAAAGTCTCAAGACATTAGATGCCATTTATGAATTTCATTCCAACAATAGCGCCAGTTTCCTCCCTTTTCCCCACACTTTTTGATGTAGACAATAAAAAACACCTCCACTAATCGATTTCTGTTTTATTCAAAAACTTAATTTACTTTCTGGAACGCCCTTGCGTACCTTACGCTACACAATAATTGTAGAGTTTAAGATGACGTAAGTAAAAAGACCTACCTGTCCGAGAAATACTGTGTTGCAACATCACCGATTGGCAGCTTAGACAGAACTATCTTTGCACCACTTTGGTGTATTTTGTCTAGCTTGTCATACAAAATGCCCCACTCAGCATCAACAATTTTTTGATATTCCTTAAAAAGAGAGAATAAATTATAAATTTCTCTTAGCAAGAGATCAGAGTTAAATCAATGTCCTATATTTCATTTTAGAAATTGTGCATATCGAATTTAATAACTTGCTTCATTAGTATCTACAAAACAATTCAATGAGGCAACACCCTGGGCTCCTGCGAAACCCGGTGCCACATAATGTTTCTATCCATGTTCCCCTCTCCTGTCTCATTGTTCCCTTCAGCTATCACACCTTCTAGTGTATTTTTTTTTAGAACTCAACATAAATTATGCAGAGGGGTATAAGAAATTGAACACCATATTGGGAATAATTTTGATTTTGTATAACCTCTATCGAAATTTGCATTGGCTCGTTTCACAGCTAGAACAGTTAAGACCGTTTTTTCCACATTTTTTTATATTCGTTTTTTATTTATTTTATATTCCTTAAAAAGAGAGGATAAATTATAAATTTCTCCTAGCAAGATAACACCGTTGGAGACATCACATACATTGCTGTATCACGTCCAAACAGGCAGATATGCTGGAGAAGACTGGCTTTGAGTAAGTTTTGTAGAAACTGAGTCAAAAGTTCAAACATAATAAACCCTCATGTTTAGTTAGAGTACTTATTTAAAAACTATTTTAGTGGACCCCCACCACAGATTTCGTCTTTTGCCCTGTTTTTTTTTTTTTTTTTTTTTTTTTTTTTTTTTCGCTGCCGATTATCAGTTTGATGATATATCACATTTTGAAAAGCTGTATATTTCCTGCCAGAGGCCAAAAAGAAGGGTTTCTGCTTATCCTTCAGCCAGGGCCCTGGCTGAAGTTAAAGGGCCTTACCCTGTAACACAACTTTAGAGCCAAAATGTAGTTTTCTAGTCTCGGTCAGAGAGAACTGTCAGGAGTTTCCTGTTTATACACGGCTTAAAACGTACAATTGGTAGTGTTTTGTTGACAGATATTTTCCAAAAAGTTTTCAACAAAGACTTTGGATAGTTGTGTTACAGGAGCAACACTTATTTTGCATTAATATTTGAAATTAAATTATTACAACATTTGCAGATCCATGACACGGATTTGGACACGTGCACCCGATTTCCGTTTATGACACGAAAGTCGTAAGGGCCACACATCCGCAGCTTATACAAAAATTGTGGATATCTGGTCGGATTGATGAATATAATAATACATTTTGGAAAGTTGTGCACAATTCTTACTAGTGGTCGAAAAAGGTGGTTTTCGCTAGTAATTGAGCTAGACACAAAATGGGATGTTACAGAATATCAGATAGAACTATCATCAAGGGCATAATTTGCTATGGGGCAGAGATGGCAACTGCCCCTCCCAGACCTCGGTTTTTATCAAAGTATAATCACCTACGGAACAAGTACTGACAAAACCTATCCTCTCCACACAAAAAAAGTGGCCCTTTGTATACCTATGCGAACCTGGCAACTAAATTGTGTAGTTACACAATTCATCCCGGTCACTCGTCGCCTGAATCACGCTCTAGCATAATTATTGGCCAGAGCAAAGTACTTTGGCTCGGAGCGATTAAGTATGACAACATTTTGCGTCTAGAGGCATTGAGGTACGCGGGGTCACTTTTGGAGTTTTGTCAGTACTTGCTCCGTAGGTGATTATACTTTGGTTTTTATAACCATGTTTTTATTTGATAGAGGAAAGCTAAGTTGAAGCAGACAAGCTAGCACACGCAAGTTCCGAATTCAAGTCTAATTAAAATCTAGGTGTGCTTAAGACGTACGATTATTCCCTTGCATAATCACCAAAATATTTTGTCAAAATTGTAAATAGACAATTTTACAGCTCCGAGACAAGCATCTCCCCACAATTCCAAAAGTGCTACCATCTACTTTTACAAAACCATTTTTGCTGGCGATTTCTGATAACTTTGCTGATTAATTTTCCGTGTTTAGGACTGAGGCAAAGGAATGGTGTCACATATGCTTCCTGAACTTTAAAAGTAGCCTCATAGCTACTGAAATTTGAGGTTCCCTTTTGCTCTTTTCTTAGCAGTAATACTAAAAAGTAGGTCAAAACCAAGAAAATCATACCTTAAGCTAGAACAGATACAATTCCCTTTTTAACGTTTATTAATACTCCCGCAATTACTAATTAATACGCATTGTATTGAATCTCTTTTTTTGCGGAAATTTGTCCGTAAGGTAAACCGTTAAAATTCCGAAGGTCTTACTAATTCATTGTTGGGGTACACACTGAAAAAAACAAGAAGAATTAGGGTACGCAAAAACAATCTAAAGCCTGATTCGTTGCAAAAAAACACAAGGGGCTAAAACGAGCCAAAAAATCAGAAAATAAGAAGCATGTCTTAAAAAGGAAAAGAAGACTTACAGCCACATTAGCGACTCGAACTTCGGCATTATCTCTTTCAGCTTTCAATTCAAGTTCAATGTTTAACAGGGCGATCTTTGGGTTATCATAACCTTTCGGCTGCATTTCAAAACCAGCATATGAAAAAGTTTTCTTGAAAGCCACTCCTTGAACTAACAACGTGTCCTAAAAGTACAAATAATGCTAATGCAAAAAAAAATCACAAGTTAATACGCTGGAACATAAATACCACCAATAATTCTAGGTAATGAGATTGTCAACTTCAATTTATTTCAACAACATTTAAAAGCATATTGCCATCTAGACTACTACTAGCTACTCACTGCACTGCAAGGTCGTCTGAGTTCAGCAAATCTGCACATGCCCCTCCTTCCCCCAGCTCAATTCACAGCTTCATTCTTTCCTACCTCACTAAGTTCATCTTCCTTAAATATTTTTTTCTCTTCCTCACCCCATTCAAAACATCCCACGTTTCCTTAATTTTTGAATTAAAATTATTGGCAACATGGTGAGAGTGAATATAAGTTGAGCGAAGGTCTATGATCCATGGCTATCCATCCATCCATCCATCCAGGGTAGAACTAAAGTAGACAGGCATAATGTAACTACCCACCCACCAACACTGTCCCGGCAGCCAGAATAAATGATTCAAATATATATAGGAGACCATGTTCACAGCCAGGACTTGCTGACAAATTGGGAAATTGAGATTATTCATAGTATAAAAGCTTTTCCTACAGATAAGGTCCACTAGAATTGCAATGGATTATTACTAAGATTTTTAGGTTGACTCATAACGAACAATGTCCACTGGACTTGTATTGAAAATGAAGGCCTAAATTCGCTTGGACTCAAGAGGCGAACAAGCTGGCCTGCAAGATAAAAAAATTAAGAGTCTAAAATTTATCAGTAGAACCAGTTTTCATCCTTTTCAGTTCTCATCGCAAGTGTCAAAAGAAAATACGAGCATCACCAGAAAAACTAAGCGTATCTGCGCTCTGATGAAAGGGATGGATGCATGGAGTGAATGGGGTGGATGATAGCAAGGATAACTCCAACTAAAAACGAGTCATAATAGGACTGAGCGACCTAAGACCATCTTAATTATAAATACTACGAATATTAATTCTTGACAAAGGGGAAGTAGTTAGTGCTTTTAGAAAAACGGTGACTCAAACTATGTAAAAGGTGGAAAGGGTGAATTTACAAATGATAGTGAAGTGATGAGACAGATCGATGGGCAGAACGTTTTGAGATTGGGTTAAACCATGATATAATTACAGAGAATGATACACAAAAGAAATAAAAATTTCTCGACATTTTAGAAGTGAAGGGAAATTTCTTTTGCGAGGAGGAGTTAGAGACAGCAGTAGAAGGATCAAAAAGTAATATGGCCATAAACACTCATAGTGTGGTGTATTACTTTTTTAAATATAGTGTTCGCAACATTGGAAATGAAATACTGAAGATTATAAATACAACTTTTGCAAAAGGGGAAGTACCAACCGATCTTAGTCAAACTAAATTAAATAATTCAATAAGCAAGGTGATAAGAGTGAGAGTAGTAGTTACAGAGGCATTAGCTTGGGTTTCATTGGGAAACCAGTTTCTCAGCAGAATATATACTTATTGAACAAAGAGACACTACAAATAAAGTTCCAACAAAAGAACAGTGTAGTTTTAGGAAGGGAAGTGGATGCATTGATCAAGTTTTTACTCTCAGATTAATTAATTAAGAAAAGTGTCTAAATTAGCAGGTATTTCAGTTATTGATTAATTCATCTGTAAAAAAGATTTGGAGACGGTAGCATTCGTTTTATAGTATACCAGATCAGTACGTTAAAGTGAACCGTGCTAAGTGAATAATATAGGGAATAATATTACTGTGCTTAAGTTAGGAAGTGATGTTAGCAGTTGATCTGGTGTATAATTGGAAGCAGGACTTATCCCCGTTAAATTTGATAGTTGGTTTTGACTGACTTTGTCAAAAAGAACATAACAACAATTTTAAAATTGACGCTCAAAATCATAACAAATCATAACTAAAATTGGCGATAATATCAAATAGGAAGGTGAAATTTTACTTAATTTTTATTATGAAGAAGACTTATGTACCCCGAAGAAAAATATAAGCAAAACGAATGAACTTTTGCAGATTTTAAGGGTCCAGGGTACAAGAATAGGTATAAAAATTAACGCCAAGACTGTAAAGGTTAACGTTATAACGTTACTGGTTCCGCCAAGACTGTATAGGTTAACGTTATAACGTTACTGGTTCCGATAAGACTGTATCAGGCTTGTTAGAAAGTACAATACCACAGATATTATTCCCGTCTTCAATCGTTTGAGTCACAAATTAAGTAAAAATGCTCTTTTGTGCTACACCCTTGCCATCACCTCATCCACCTACATAGTTAACGTGTTATTGTTGACCTTGCGCCTTGTTCTTTTTCTGAGGATGCACCAAAAAAGTTTAAAGAACCGCATTGAAGTCGCTGCCACCACTTATTGGAGTGACATGGTTCGCGACCACCGCTATCGTAATGTGTCGACCGCCGCTTATTAATCAAGTTAATTAAATGAATTAAATAATTAATGAATTAATTATATTATTGATTAATTATTATATTAACATATATATTTATATATTTATAAATATATAATCTATATTTATATAAATATAAATAAATTTATATATTAATAATTTATATAATATATTTAGATTTTTATATAAATACATAAATAAATTAATTAATTATTAATCAATAAGTTCATAAATTACTTAAATCATACTATAGGCAAATCTAAGCAAATGTAATTACGGAAAGAAGAGCAGGTCATTTATCTGAAAAAAGAAAAGAAACAGGGGTGGAACCCCAACAAGCCATAAGGTACATTTCCAAGCTAAGATTAGGAACTAGAAGCGACGGGAATGAAAGTGGTCAAGTATGGCTCACTAAAAGGGGCGTTTCGAAAGGTTGAGGAATATATGCTTTCCAGAAGAATTGTTAAGGACAGTTTTAGGTACTTGTTTGAATGATATAGTGTATCAAACAATAAACTGTACGAAGAATATGGTTCAATCACACAATTTATGACTATTAAAAAAGGAAGACTAAGATGGCTAGGCCACGTTTTGCAGATGCGAATGATAAGATGCGTTTTGTGGATGATATGATGCCGAAATCGTGTTTTTAATGCCAAAATCGCATGAATCTACTGGAGACAAACAAAAAGCAGACGTCCTTGAATGGGGTAGGAAAAAGTCACAAGAAACGATTTTTAAAGGAGTTAAAACACCATAAGAGGGAGCAAAGAGTGAGAGTCTGAACAGAACATGCGCAGGCAACTTGGTACTACAAGGAATTGCAGGTGTAGTAATATTAAATTTCTTTTCCCTTCGAACTTCTCCCATTGCTTCTCTGTTTGACCGCAGCTGGATCAACTCTAAGCGCAATTTGTGGGAGTATAACATCTTCATTGGTAAACCATGTTCTATGCATTTCAACCTTCTTTCACTAATAGACATAGATACTAGACTTGGACTTTGTCATACTTTCTTATTCACATTCAGTCACTTAAACGGGCAACTAATACTATACTTAAACAATCAGAGGCTTAGCTAGGGATTTCAGCACCTGGGAACAATGTTGGTATCCCCCCTCCCACTATCACTACCATAATGTAAGTAAAAAAATGAGTTTGGCACCCCCTCAGAGGCTGCACCAAGAGACAGCCACTCCCCTTGCCTTCCCTAGCTACGTCATTGTAGACAATCCCACTTGAAACATCTAAGCACACTTGAATGCTCAACTCTTTGGTTTTTAATTAATTAATCAAATTTTTTTACCAATCAATACCAATACCAATCAAATTAATTAATTAAACGGCTTAATTAATCAAAGCCAACCAGGGAATGGAAGGGGACGACTCCTTCCTAGCTCTCAAAAGAAGAATTATAAATGTCAGAGCTAGTGCAAATTAATTTGATTACTAGATTAATCGGACTATTTATTTCATTTCTATTTTGTATTCTTCTTTTATATTTGATTTCTTGAAAGGCAGTAAATAAAAAATCCCGCTCTAACTTACTTCTAGACCTCCACCTGGAACTTTTTTAATACCAATCATATCTAATGGCAGAAGAACATCAAGCATCAACACAGCATCAACGACCATCTTTTTGAAAAAATCTTTCTGGCCGTGAATTAGCTTTGATGACATAGCTGTAGCAGCACATTTTTCAAGTGACGCTCTATGCTCAGCTTCATTAGTCTTTCCAATCTGAAAGCGAAAACAAAAACTTCAGTCTAAAACATACAGTTGAATTCAGGATTTGTCCAAAAGTCGATGGTGATAAATAATGGCACATATTGGTAAGTTCTAAAACAAGCAATGAATTTGACATTGGGGATAAGGGTCTAAATGATAATCAAGAAAAAATGAAATTGTAGTTTAAAGATCAAACTTTTTCAATTTCTCGAAAATTTGTCAGATGCTTTGACTTTCAGTTTACACAGCCAAAGCATTTTAAAGTAAGGTAATTTGCAAAATTTTATAAACAAAAAGTTTTCAATTTCGAAAAACAGAACAGTCAACAAACAGACATAATATATGTATATATATATATGATTATTTTAAAAATCAAGTTTCTTGCTCCAAACAAATGTAAAAACTTTAAACATTCTATGCAAATTTTGAGCATGACTGTCAACAACTTACACATTACAATACCAAATATTACTGTGGATATCCTTGGGTGAACTTCTTGCAGCCGATTTTGAGCCATATAATATTCAGTTCACTTACCAGTAGGCCTGCACTCAAGATGGAATTCTCCTACAAGATTGGTTCAAAAGGCCTCATGAAATTACGAATTTGTTTAAGAGCCCCCCATCCCTGGAATATTCTTCTTACACTATTCTTACCAACGGTTATAAGAATGAACATAATTGTAATTCGGGGCAAATTTTCATTTACCGGCACAGAGGGAAACAGATGCGCAAAAAACTGGAGACATATATATATATATATATATAGATATATATACATATATATATATATATATATATATATATATATATATATATATATATATATATATATATATGTATATATATATATATATATATATATATATATATATATATATATATATATATATATATATATATATATATATATATATATATATATATATATATATATATATATATATATATATATATATATATATGCTCTTCTCTTTTTTGAAGAAGTTAAAAATGGATTGAAAAATTAAAAGGTAGTATCTCGTAAAAAAAAGAGAATAACATGGTCAACATTTAGTAAGATTGATTGATTGACGATAATTGAATAATGACAGTATATCAGATATGTTCCCTAATGAAAATATGTTTTCTTGTTTAATGTAATAGCCACTTAAGTGTCCGAAGAATAAAAGACTAAATCCTTGAAAACGAACTGCTTATGCTAGCAATTAGTACATATTTCTAGTCATTTGTTGCTAACGTCCAGCAGTTAGTATTTTTTTGTGACAACTCTGTTATTCCGAGACTTTGCACGAGGTTCTGTGAAAAATTGGGAGCGTATCAGCTTTAAGAAGAAAGTTTTCTTGCAGGGTTTACAATGCATACAGGGTTTACAGGGAACATATGGATTTTGCAATACTGGGTTTACACCAAGCATGCACTCTTTATATACTTTTGGACCCATAGGTTATGAAACTGAAAAGCGAGCAATGGAGGATGATTAGTGGTTACCATGTTTTTTCCCTTGAAATCGTGATTCATAAATCGACACAAATGAGCCACTAAAAACAATCTGATCGACAAGCAAAACAATTAATGGCTGGTTTCAATTTTAATGTACCTAGAGAAAATTTTCTAGAGAAAATTAATGTTTAATTAATATTTAATGTTTCTAGAGAAATTTTTTTTAGCAATTATTAATTTTTGGTCACACACATGAATACAGGAAATTTTTCAAAGTACATGTTTTCATTATATAGTTTAAATAAAATATAATAATAGTTAATACAACTAATCAAGAAAGTATATGTTCATTATGGGAACATTTAAGAGACTTTCTCCATCTTTATTAAAAGTTTTATGTAAATATGGAGCAGTCCACATTTGTGACCTGCAAATAAAGTGAACATACCCCTTGGTGCCATGTTTTTGGCGCTTTTTAAATATAATAATCGCTTTTGTCGCAAGTTCAATTTTAAGCCCGTTTTGGACCCTGAAAAATAATAATTTTTTAAAGGGCCATGATAATTTCTTTCTGTAGTTTATGGGTATAAAAAGGGTTAAAACATTGATTTCAAACTTACTTTTTCATTATAAATCCATTTTGTAAGTTATATAATTCACAAACATTGATTTGTTATGATTAAGTTGAATAAAAAAATTCAAAAACAATTCCATGATGTTTTTTTTTATTCTGTTAGGCCGCTTAAAAACTGCCGTTTCAACTAAATGTCGAAAATATTAAAGCCGACCAAAGAAATATGGCGGATTGAGGAATGGTGAAGTTTTATTGAATTTTTTTATCCAACTTTGTCATAACAAATGAATGCTTGCGGATTATATAGCTTCAACAAAATGGATTTATAATGAAATAGTGAGTTTCAAATCAATGTTTTGACCCTTTTTTATACCCATAAAATATAGAAAGAAATTATCATTTTCAAGGGTCCAAAAAGGGCTTAAAATTGAATTTGCGACAAAAGCTTTTATTATATTCAGAAAGAGTATAAAAAAAGGCACTGAGTGCTATATTCACTTTATTAGTAGGTCATAAATGTATACTGCTCTATATTTACTAAGTTTTGCAAATTAGTATTTTTTATTTCATTTTAGTTATAAATGAAAATTAATGATATACATATGGTATAAGAAATTATTTACATTTTTCTACAGAATTTAGTACTGAGTATGAACAAGCTACAGTTATTTCCCAAAGTATTGCAATAGGCACCTTTTGATTATATAATGGCTCAAGTAGACCTGTTTCAAGGCTAGACACATCTCCTACCCCCCCCCCCAGCACAAAATCAAAATACTGGATACATAGCCATGATTCACGTGGTAAGTACAAGTCGTCCTAGCTAAGTGGTTGGCGCAGTAGGTTGGGAATCATTTTTCCGAGGGACATGGGTTCGATTCCTGGTGTGGCCAGTTATTAGGTTTGGGATACGGTCAGTGGTGTGACTCTGTTGGCTCAGCCAGAGTCGATCCAGTTCTAAATACCTGGAGAAATCTGGGGAAGGTAAGCAGGAAGTGTGCGAAAGCACAGGATGGCTCGGTTTGGACCTTAAGGATATAGTGCCGCAATACTTACTTAATTATTAAGTAGAAAATCTGACATCAAAAGCTGGTTCTTCATCTATTATAGTCCTAATAACTCACACTAAAAGTTATTTTTAAAGTGAAAAAAAGGAGACTCTCATTGAAGAAGATAAAATTGAGTTCCTAAAGACCAGGAGAGGAAAAACGGAAAAATTAGTAAGACTTGTTAAAGGTGTATAATCAAAAACAAAACCTCATTAAGGTATTTGTACATAAATACATATTCTAAATGCCACAATTTTTTTTTATTATATAATCTGTAAAAATAGTACTCATATTACATTTATATGAATTTTCGCCTTTGTAAGCTAAGTGAGTCCATTAAAACTAATTGTTTCTTTAGAAAATTAATTCCCTTTTCATCAATTATAATTTGGTGACCCATTTTGTGGAAATAAAAAAGGATCAATTACTGTAGCAATCTATGATAGACTGTCAGGAAGGATAAACTAGCAATTTTGCTTTTTATCCATTTTGTAAAGAAAATATCAAACAATGAAATTTCAAATATATGAAGAGCAGGGGTAGGGATTAGGCAGGGGCAGCCCCACTTATATACGAAATAATTGCTCTTTGTTTGTAATTTTAATGCACCCCTTTGCTTATATTTTGAAAATCTTTTATCAAAATCAGCAGACATTGGTGGCACAAACGTTTCTTCATTACTTTGTTTGGCAAACTGATGCCATAGAAAGAGAACATAGAGCCAAGACAAGCTAGGGCTAGCCATTACTATAGGCACTAATTTGTGCATTAAATCAATTTTATGTAGAAATAAAAAGGGCTAGGGCTAGCCATGACTAGGCACTAATTTGTTCATTAAATCAATTTTATGTAGAAATAAAAAGGGTTAGGGCTAGCCATGACTAGGCACTAATTTGTTCATTAAATCAATTTTATGTAGAAATAAAAAGGGCTAGGGCTAGCCATGACTAGGCATTAATTTGTTCATTAAATCAATTTTATGTAGAAATAAAAAGGGTTAGGGCTAGCCATGACTAGGCACTAATTTGTTCATTAAATCAATTTTATGTAGAAATAAAAAGGGCTAGGGCTAGCCATGACTAGGCACTAATTTGTTCATTAAATCAATTTTATGTAGAAATAAAAAGGGCTAGGGCTAGCCATGACTAGGCACTAATTTGTTCATTAAATCAATTTTATGTAGAAATAAAAAGAAACAAAATAGGAAATAAATATTTAAAAAATATTTAATAGGCAGGCCTCATGAAGAGGAAAAATGCAATTGTTTTTTATTTTTTTTTCTATAAAGAGATCAATAAAATCGTCCAGAGCATATTTAAGAAAATATTTGAATATACATATACCAGAAACTGACAAAAAACAACATCTTTCTGTGGTATTTAGGACGTGTTTGTGTTAAATATTATATCATCCCTCAAAGGGCCAAGGGCGATTTTCTTCTGGATCCCCCAACCTAAAATTTGAAAGCACCTGATTTTCCTTTTT
Source organism: Artemia sp. Qi Xiang Cuo (assembly GCF_049724085.1). Taxonomy (NCBI): domain Eukaryota; kingdom Metazoa; phylum Arthropoda; class Branchiopoda; order Anostraca; family Artemiidae; genus Artemia; species Artemia sp. Qi Xiang Cuo. The sequence continues at coordinate 87,060,854 of NC_142797.1, forward strand.
CATTAAAAAATTCCAAACAACAAAATTCTTTCCCTCTAGATTTTGAAATTCCTAACTGTCTTCCCCCTACATTTTCATGAATTAAGGCCATTGTTAAACTCATGAATATACTTACTGTAACTGCTATTTGGTTGATCTTTTCAATGCAGAGATTCGTGGCTTTCCTATAGGCTTTAATGGTCACTTGTGAATGGACCCCTTCTTCAATGTAAGGCTTGACTTGTCTCAACAGTTCTCCCGCCAATAATACTACACTGGTTGTACCATCACCAACCTAGAAAAAAGAAAATATTTTTGAAGGTTATTAGTTATCTTCAAATGATTTTAGCTCTTTAAGTATTTCTCCAGGAACTTTTCCTAGTTAGTATAATAGTTAGTTTTCAACAAGGCCGCATCCAGGGGGGGGTCGGGGTAGGGGGTTTGACCCCTCCCCCCCCCCCAGAGAAAATGTTTGTCTGATTCGTAAAAACGTAACAAAAATGGATATAAACAAATTTTGTATGCGTTTTTTGAGGTTTTTTTGTGTAAACCCCCCACCAATTTTTTTTTTTGAGTAAAGCCCCCTCCGAAAAAAAAAATCCTGGGCACGGCCTTGGTTTTCATGTTTTATTGGTGGTTAGGGAGTATGTGACAGTGAAACTAAGATTACAGACAATTCAGTTCTGGTAAATTTACATAATTTTATTTCCAAGGAAATTAGATGAAGTTGTTTTATATAATCCTCTTCAATAGTGATGGAAGAACCAAAAATAATTCTTGAAGTCTATGTTTGAAATTGTCTCAATTCTACATGTCTGACCTTCGGCAAAACATGGGTAATAAGTGGAAGAAGCATAATCAAGTGTAGGTTGAACATAAGACCAATAAATAGTTATTGAACGTGTCATTGGAATACTAAATCTGTTAAGTTGACAAAAAGAGTTTAGCAAAAAGTTAGCAGATTTAATCATTTTACATACATGGGATTTAGCCTCTATGTTATTCAACAGCCAAACAGCCAAGAGGTTTACGAAGTCCTTGGTATTCAGGGGCGCCAACCCACAAGTGTGTATGTATGTGGCGGGAGGGGGGGGGGCAAAGATTTTTTGTATTTTATCTGAAGGTACAAAAGAGGTATTTTTCAAGATCTAGAGGGAGGGTATTTTTGTGTCCTTTTTTTTACCTTTTTAAGCTGAAAATACCAAAAAAATATTTTTCAAAATCAAGAAGGATAGTTCCCCGTGTCCCCCAGTTTATGCCCTTGTTAGTACTCCATTCTAAGTCAATGTAATCTTTAGTTTTACAGCAAAAGATTGCATAAGTGCACCTTTTTTACAATTTGAAGTAAGCTTCCCTGTATCAAAATCATATTTCAATGTCTTAACTATAGAATCAACACTAAGTTATGTAATAAGTTCAAAAATATGTCTCAAATTTAAATTAGTTAGGTTATCAGTAAAATTCAAATGATTTTGATAATTCCCCATACGTTAAAAACCATCACTAAGAATAAAGGAACTAAATTAGTTCCTGTGGCAGACCTAGAAAACATACTGGTAAAATCATGCAGATCCCCATTTGAAATAAGTACAGAAAACAGCCTAAAATTCTCACAATAAATTTTCATTAACTGATTTTTTTTTAAAGAAAAATCAAATGGTCAATATTATGAACTGTATAACAAATATTGAATAGTTCAATTTTATTTTTTTTGTTTGATTTTGAATTTGACAATTTCAATTCCTTTTTTTGCTTGACACTTTTGATATTATTTTGAGGTCCTTCCCATCTTGGAAACCAAAGAGTTGGAATGACATAAGGGAAGATTCTATAAAACCACCCCTCCAGCATTAGGAAAAATTATTTCATATGTATGTCTGGAAATAGTTCCAAAGCTGCCAGTAGCAGAATTCAACAGAATTCCAAAAGTTCCAGACAGTTTAGGCAGAACAACTTGTGTTTTGACAGCTTTTTTTTAGCAAAAAGTATTTTTATATGTAAAAATGGTATTTTCAGAAATAATCTGCCAACAAATTCCACTAGGCTATGAAAACTGCCAAGTAGCATTGCTACTATGCTACCCCACTTTTGCATGGTGGCCCCCATTGCATTGAAATAAAAATAAGAATTGTTATCCTAAGAAAAAATTGCCAAATCGAAATCTATTTCATGTATAAATTTGTGTTACAAGAGTTACTTACCTTACCCACAAAAGACAATCACGTTTATCTTATCTTATTAAATGAACAATAGCTGTGTATATGTACATTTATTTGTTTATCAGATTTTTTTTGGGAAAAATTGGCACACTTTTATTTTCCAGGATGAAAAAGGTGATCTAGATAGGTCACAACTTAGGGAAAATTGTTTAAGGCCTTAATTTTGGAAAAACCTTTTTCATGTGAATTGCATTACAAATACTTTAAATAGATGTAAAAAAAACAAACTTTGCTGAAGATGAGTTTACATACTAAATATTTCAAAAAGCACATAACAAATTATCTTGAATCTTGATAGTGTAGATTAATTTATCAGTCTAAATACACAAAAGTTTTGAAAAATGAAATTTAAGCTAATTTGCAAAACAGACTTTCATTTCACCCAGTAAAGCTTGGTCTCCTTGGAATTTGCTTGTAAGTGAATTAAAATCCACTGCAAATTAAAAGACATGCTATTTTCTATCACATTTAAGCTTAGCACTCATCTTTCAGCACTTATTAGGAAGCAATGCATTTTCTTAAGAAGGTAATGCTCCCTTAATATGCCTATAAAACTACAATATAATCCCCCTTCCTATAATGGTATAACAGCAATGTTTTTCCTCTTTAAAATGTTCAGAAGCATGAACAGATAAAATGAAATGCACCAGCTATAAAGAGCTTACTTTATTGGGTATAAAAATGGGTGAACCAGGTATAAAGAACTTACTCTATTAGGTATAAAAATAAAAAATAGGTGAACTAAGTATAAATAACTTACCTCAGCATCCTGAGATTTAGCAATGTCCACAAGAGTTCTTGCAGCTGGATGGACAACGTCCAGCATTTTCATTATTGTAGCACCATCATTAGATATTGTTGCATTGCCGTTATTGTTAACAATCAGTTTGTCACTGCCTCTTGGGCCTAATGTAGTTCTCACACAGTCAGCTATGGCTTGACATGCATTAATGTTGGAAATTAGTTGTGATTTTCCCTGGGAGCTTTCTGTGCCCTCTTTGAGAAGAATAATCTGAGGTTGCTGAAATTATAGAAAAAAAAACATTTAAAAAGACTTACTGGGTTTGTCACAAATACTGGTAAAGAATTTTTGATTACTAAAAAGCACTGAAATGGAATGGTAAAAACAATTTTTGTTTAAATACATCAAACAATTCAAATAGAATGTTGAAATTGTCTTTAGTTTCAAGATTTAGCCAAATTTCCAATGTCAAAATAGTAGGAAAATGTTTAATGTCAAAACATAAATGAGGTTTTTTAATGTCAATAGCCAAAATACACTGACCACTGTCATTGCAATTACACCCCCTCATGCTTGGATTTAGTACAAGGCCATACAGATAATGTAACACATTTTGCTAGGGGAGTGGGAAGTTTTCAAATGAGGACTATGAGCCAAATGTTGGTGAGAAATCTTTTAAAAAATAAAGAAGCCCAAAAATTAGAGGTTTTTTTTCTTGAATCAGCAATGTAAACCACCTATAGATGAGAATTGAGAATATGAAATAATTCAAAGCATTACTTAGCATTAATACTGCCTTTCTCATCAATACTATATTATATTTTTCATATAATACTACCTTTTTCATTAGCATTAATACTACCTTTTCATTAGCATGATGGTATTGGAATACTACATACCACCAGAACATTGTACTTTTTAGGTTTTTGTAATATCAACTTGCTAACTAAAAGATAAACATATAGTTTGATGCATCTTTCAATACTTTTTCCAAGCACAATAATTGAAATCATTTTAAATTTCTTTTTTAATCCTTTAAAGGGGATTTCAAACCGCATAGTGACACACAGTGATTTTCAGTAGTAGAACTAAGGTTAAAACCATACAATTCAATTCAAAAGTGTGTTGATATTTAACAGTGCTAAAACTTAAAAAAAAAACAATCTTGCTTTTGCTTGTTCTTTGTGCTATCTAGAACTTCTTGATTTTGCTTGTTGATCTATTTATAATGTTGAAAATGGCAAAATTTAAAAGTGAAAAGAAGGAGTTTATTATAGCCAATCATGATAAATCTATGAAAGCAACATCAAATTGTATGTTTATCCTTTAGCTGGAAAATTAATATAAATAAAAGCCCATTAGTTTTCAAAGAACACCAAATATTTTGGTAAAATTCTAGACAAGGGGCTTTTGGCTATCTTACAAATTAGTTGATTTAGGAGAACAAAAAAAAAAAAAAAATAGCAGCGAATTCAGAGTGTAAAGTGCACCCTGGAAAGCTGTTTTCAGGCCCCCTGCCCTTTTCTCAACCCCTTCTCTTTTATGGTTTGAGTCTATGCTTTTGCTCTAAGTTTTGAAAACACAATTTCAATGACCACAACAGGATTTTAGGCAATATTGTATGTATTTCCAACTTAAAGCAGTTATTTTAATTTTTGAGGAGCAATGCTGCTATTCTTTTTTGTTATTTTACTGCTCCTCTTATTTATATAACAGCAAATTGTTAACAACAAGCAACAGGAAGAAAAGTCAGGCTATTAATAAAACAATGAGAAAGCTATATATAACTTGGGTCACTATATACAAGATTCAATAGCTGACATAAGGATAGGGTGAACATAACACTAGATTCCTTTTTGTGTGCTCTTTCTGAATATAATAATCAATTCATTTATAAATGCCCCCCCTCCCTCTGGTCGTCCTACATATGACCTAAAGAATGCTTAAAAACTAACAGAAAATACTAAAACACTAAAATTCTTACTTTATAATATTCAGGATACTTCTACCAATTAAATTATAATGTTTCTTTCCATTATTATAGACTGTATTTTTTTTTTTTTGAAAAATGCATGATAGCAGTAATAGTAGTAGTAGTCCTACAAAAAAGAATCAAGTGAGATTTGCATTGTCCTTGTGTCAGTAAAAGAAACTTATATATTTTCAATTCAGTATCAAAGGGATATATCTCCATAATTGTAAATTTCTAGAAGAACAAAAAATCCTCACAACTTTTTTATTTCCTCTCTAATAACTGTAAAACAAAAACAGATTGCTATGTATTTATTTCACATATCAATCTGCTTTTATTTTATGGTTATAAGAGAGGAAATAAAAAAGCTGTGAGGTTTTTTTTTGCTCTTTTGGAAATTTATAATTATGGAGATACATCCTTTTGATACCCAATTGACAATATAGTGTCCTATGCTTCATTTTTTGTTTAGGATGGAGTGAGGGATAAAGTGAAGCAAAGCAAATTTAGGAATGACATAAGAATTTTTGAATGTTTCAATGTAGTTTCTACAATTTTAAAATACTTCTTATAGAGAGCAAATCCACTATATATTTACCCATAAAAGGGTAACCTTTAGAAATCAATCTACCTAATTGAAAACCACAAGAAAATGTTTTAAACCTCATAATTTTGTTAAGTTCTGATTTAAAAGCTTTTAAAGTGGCCTTCACATGCAAGTTGAATTTCATTGTTGACAACTCAAGGCCTATGTCTGGCCAGGTACTTGCTATAGCACAGGTTCAGCAAGATATATGGTAAAATTCTAGTTTGGCTACTTTTTGCTATCTTGGAAAGGGGTTAAGTTAGGAAATGAAACTTTCAGGGATAGGTCTACAGACTAAAACATGTCATGGGAAGGTGTTTTGAAGCACCTATCTCTACTCCTTCTCTCTCTAGAGGGCAGTGACCTTTAAAAGTGTTTGTGTTATAAAAGTGAAACCTTGCAAAATACATCTTCTGCTTGAATGAAGTACAAGAAAATTGTTTTCAGCTTCACAGGTTTCCTCAATCCTATTTTATGAGGTTTCAAATATCAGTAAAGGCATTTCCTACATTTAGTAGAAACCCATTGATATGGCTTAAATTTCTACTGAAATAACAGGAATTGCATTTCCAGAACTAAAACTAGAGTAACAGAGGTATTTATTGAACAGTCCATATACTTGACCTACAAATAAAGTGAAGATACAACTTGATATCATTGTTTATACTCTTTCTGAGTATAATAATTGTTCTTCTTACAAATTCAACTTTAATCCCTTTTAGGATACTTGAAAATAATAAATTTTTTTTCTATATTTTTGGACATAAAAATGGGCTAGAACATTTGTTTCAAACTTACTATTTGATTACAAATCCATTTTGTAAAAGTACCTAGCATAATTCATAATCATCAATTTGTCAAATTTAAATTGACAAAAAAAAAAATCAAAACAGTTCCACCATGTTTTCTTCTTATTCTGTTAGGCCACTTAAAAACCACAATTTCACCTATATGTCAAAAAATATCAAAGCTGACAGAACAAAAATGGTGAATGTAAAATTTTTTCTGAATTTTTCTATCCAACTTAATTGTGACAAATCAATGCTTGCAGATCATTTAACTTTAATAAAATGGATTTTATAATGAAAATGAAAAGTCTAAAACCAATGTTTTAACCCTTTTTATACTAAAAAAAAACATAGAAAGAAATTATCATTTTCCAGGGTAGGCCTACAAGAAAGGCTTAAAACTGAATTTGTAAGAAAAGCAGTTATTATATTCAGAAAGAGCATAAAAAATGGCATCTAGTGGTATGTTCAGTTTTTCTGAAGGTTAATTATATGAAATGCTCAAAATTTACCAAAAAACAAACTGATAGGCTAACTGAAAACTGTGGTAAAATGTTGCTTTATCAAAATTTCAACAGGTCAACCTGTCAAGTAGGAAAATTTCTAAGACTTAGAAATCAGGGTATATTTTTTGTTATTCATATTATTGACTAATGAATAAAGTAAACACACCACTCAATACCTATTTATGCTCTTTCCAATATAATAATCATTTTTGTCAGAAATGAATTTTACCCCCATCCTACATATACCAATTAAGTGTATATATTTGGGTAAATATCTACCAAATCATATTATTGACTTACACATAAAGTGAATATACCTGATTAATTGGTATATATATATAGGGGTGGGGGTAAAGTTTGTTTGTGAAAAAAAGATTTATTATATTTGGAAAGAGCATAAAAAAAGGCATCAATTGGTATGTTTACTTTATTTATAAGTCAATAATAGGCTATAAATAACAAAAAATTACCAAAATCAGAGGAGGGTTAACATAGAAGCTTGGCAATACCTTCCCAGAGTTTGTTTTTGGCCCTGTATTCATTACTGGAAGTTTCATTTTTCCTACCATAATCCCTTTCCAACATAGCAAAAAGTAACTAAACTAGAATTTTGCCATTAAAAAAATCCAAAGACAGCTTATAATTCTATTCAAGCATTTAGAATTGTTTTCACAATCTAGCTCTAGATCAAGAAAAAGCAGAATCAAATAAAGAATAAAAAAATTAAAACATTCTAGCATTAGGCTTCAGAGAGGTATTTTGTGCAATTTTCTAAGCCTTAGAAATAGCAAAGAAGAAGAGACAGGGGCTTGAAAACAGCTTGCTAGCTAGTGCTAAGTCTATAGGGCCATTTTTTCACACATCAATGTGCTAAGATCTTATATCTTTTGTCAGAAAACACTTAAAAATGAAATCTTTGAACTAAGATCTAATATCTTTTGTTGTTTTTATGTAATTGTCTTTCATCATGTCAATCATCATTCTGCTCTGATCAGTTGTCTGAGAACAATGATGAGTATATCATCAAAGTTCTCTCATCATTGTTCTATACGGCAGAAAAATGGTGTCCTTCGCACTTTTTGCTAATATCAGTGAGCTGTCAGTGAGCTGTAAGATCGTAGAACAAAGATGAGTTAAAAAACAATAATCTTTGCAGAAATATGCAAGATCTTAGCTATTCATTGATATATACAATTCTTCTCAATTCCTCTTTGGTAAAAAGATGTGAGGGTTTTAGTTTTACATAACTTTGCTCATCCAGATACTGGTCTTTTACCGGGTAAAAGACCTCTTTTTGGGAAAGACCAGTTTTCTTTGGCATTCCGGAAAAATAGCAATGGGGGTAAAGTTCTACAAAATCATATTATTGAGTTAGGACAAAAGTGAATACACCATTCAATGCCCTTTTTTATGCTGATTACGAATGTAATAAGCATTTCTATCGGAAATGAATTTCAGTCCCCCCCCTATATATGCCAATTCAGGGTTAGGTATAGCCTATATAGGGGGGGGGGGCTGAAATTCATTTCTGATAGAAATGCTTATTATATTTGTAATCAGCATAAAAAAGGCATCAAATGGTGTATTCACTTTATTCCTAACTCAATAATATGATTTTGTAGAACTTTACCACAATGGGTTTTTGGACAAACCCTTTTTACTACAACATGAAGCAATGTGAGGGCAGTAACAAGAACCTGCCTTCTTGGTCAAATTTTCACCAATGATTTGTCAGCATAAATTGAAAATGTGGTCTCTGTTTTGAAAAGCAATTGAAAAGAAAAATTATATTTAAATATTTGTGATTTATAGAATAAATATCAAGCAATAAAAGTTACATTTCTAGAATCAGAAGAAAATCAGCTTTCTGTTACTATAGGCTAGCCTAGCCTATGAATAAAACTGAAACACTAAAAGGATATATAGCCTACATCAAAATAGGATAATTGGTATTTCCAAAAAGAGGTCCCTGCAGGTAAATCAATAAACTAATAGTTTCAAGTGGTTGATCTAAAATAATCTGAATAGCCTAATAACCATAGCCTAGGCTATTGCTGCATAGCTTAAGACTTTTAGCTATTCATTAATATACCCAATCCTTCTCAATTCCTCATTGGTAACAAGATGTGAGGGTTTTAGTTTTACATAATTTTGCTCAATTGGATACTGGTTTTATACCCTAGTGCTAAAAACCCCGGCCTTATATTAATTCCTGAAATTTTTGTTATCCTAGCAAAACTATAGCCTATTCCAAAATAGCAAGCAGTCTTTTATCATCAAATTTATCATTTCTTACTCAGACAAAGTACCAAATAGACACCTACCATCCTAACAACCTATATAAGCTTATTTTGGCTTTTTTAGGTTTTGACTGTCTTTGCCTTTGCCTGGTTTGCCGGTGCCCTTTGTTGCGGATGTTTTCTAAAATTTTTCATAGAAAAGTGTAAACACTAAAGAATATTTTTGTTAGAATGTATAAAAATTTATAATAATGTAGACTAACGACATCAAAAAATTATTTTCATATTCATGGATATATCTGAATTAAAGACCTTTTTTGAACTTAAATTTAAATAAAGAACTGTTTATAAACAAAATTTACAGTTAATGAAATAATTTCGATCCTATTTTCGCACAGCATTTCAAAAGTTGAAACAATGCAGAGTAAGAAATTTAAATTTAAGAAAGGAATAGGCCTAGGTTAATACAGATACCTTGATAAATTACTGAATAGTTTTCTATGAGCTAATAGTGGCTTATTTTTATAAATATATCACTTTCTGGTCACTTAGGTTGTAGGCTATGAGAATAGGTCCAAACCAAGTAAAAATTTAGCCTAGTGTAGCCTAAGCTACATAGAAATGGAAAACATTTGTTGGATAAGGATGGTGCCATTCTATGAAATTTGCTTGGTTTAGAGGTTCCCGATAGTTTTTATATTATTTATCCACCTAGGTGGTCCAAGCATCAAACTTAGAGACATGCATTGCTTAGGCCTATGTAGGCTAGAGACAAGTTTGGAGGTGCAGAGTAGAGTTTCTTCAATAGGGGATAAGTTAAACAAAAATACTGTAAAATTCTACTTTACCTGCTTTTGGCTATCTTGGAAAGGGATTTGGTTAGGAAAATGAAACTTTCAGGGATGGGTCTACAGGCTAAAGTATGCCCTGGGAAGGAATTTTGAAGTATATACCTCCACTCCTTCTCCCTCTAGAGCATCCTGAAATTTGCCTACATGACAGGTCTACCTATTGAAATTTTGACAAAACAACATTTTACCTTAATTTTCTGTTAGCCTATCAGTTTCTTTTTCTCTGGTATTAAGCCTACTTTAGAAAATGAAATTCCTGTTATTTGAGTAGAATTTTAAGACATGTCAATGTTTTTTTCAAAATTTAGGAAATGTATTTGTGTATCTTTATATCCTTGTATATTGGGATTGGGCAAAGTTGTGAAGCTGAAAAAATTTAGCATCCTTCATTTAAGCAGAAGATCTATTTAGCAAAGTTTCACTTTTATAACACACATATTTTTAAAGGTCAGGATCTTCTAGAGGGAGAAGTAGTAGATGTGGATACTTGAAAATATATTCCTGGGACATACTTTAGCCTATAGACCCATTCCTGTAAGTTTCATTTTCCTAACCTAACCCCTTTCCAAGATAGCCAAAAGTGGCTAAAATAAAATTTTACCAATATCAGTTCTTTGTTATTAGTAGCATTCCCCTATATTCTAACTGATTGTGCATTGATACTAGGTGTACATAAGATACTACATACCCATACTAGGCTCAAGTACAGTAAATATAATGACTCAAGTTTGCTTGCTTTTATTTCTAGCTGATATATGGTACCATACCTTCAAACACCCACCATGTTGCCAGGGAAAATAGCATCTCTAGGCAAATCATTGTAAATCCTATATTGAATTTGCTTATCAGGATTAAATAAGATAAATTAATAGAATTTAATATCTTCTTCTTTTGGAATCCCCCCCCTTGAAGGTCCAGTAAATATGCAGGTGGCAAAATAATTTAGCTAGGATGAAACTGAAAACATGATTTAATGCCTTTTTTATGCTCTTTCATAATTCAATAATTGTGTTTTTTGCAAATGGCATCTTGAGCCCTTAAAGGGGCCCCAAAGGTATTTCATTTTTATAACCAACCAAAGAACTTATCAACAGTAGTTTGTAACCAGTTTAAACAGAGTCTAGAGAATTAATAAAAGTTAGGGTAGCATGCAGACTTCAAACTCTGCTGGTTAATAAATATATAAAAGAAGATAAATAAATATAAGAAGTGCTAAAATATAGCCCGTACCTAAGACTTGAGATAAAGTGAACACAACACAACAGTTAAAAAGAGCAAAGATTTTAATTTGAAAAGAATTATGGTTTTTGGTTTTAAATGTATTGTTTTAAAAGAAAATAAAAGGAGATTTATAACTTGTAATATAAGTACAATGTTTGCATAATCTTTGTACTGAAATAAGAGTTTTATGATATTAAGATAAACTAACTAATAACTAATATGTGAGCAAACAAAATGTTCCATAATATTTGAATTATTACAGTGAAACCCAATGTCACACTTTAGAAAAAGTAAATTTGCATTATGAAACTCAAAAGGAACAATTTATTTGTACTCACATCTTAAGCCAAGCAACTAACAACTGGCAAGTTCCCAAAACCAATTACCCTTTCCAAATCCTTTTCCTGCCTTGTCTACAATCTTGTTTTTCACTTGGTACTTGTTATGATTCAAATCATACAAACAAAAACACTTCCAAGGCAATACCAAGATTTGTCCCTTAGTAAACAACCTGTATTAAAATTATACATGCAATAACAAGAAATTCTTACAAGTTAAGTTATTGACAAGTTGTTAAAAACATATCACTAGTTTATAAATAAGTTGTTCAAGAGTAATGCATTCCAAAAATACTTATTTATAGCAATTCAAACCTCATTTATTGGGCAACACAAATATAAACCATTTTACTAACATTTCAAGTTTTCAAATGCTGTCAACAAAAGTAGTGCTGAATTTTGTAATTCAAAACTTTTCTGTTGACAAATCAGGGTATATATTTGCACATTAGGGGGTTGGTGGTGGGTAAATTTCATGGTAACTTTGCAGTGGACCATATAATTTAGCTAGGATGAAAGTGAAAACATCATTTGATGCTTTTTTTATGCTCTTTCATAATTCATATAAAATACCTTTGGGGCCTCTTTAAGGGCTCAAGATGCAAATTGCAACAGAATCAATTATTGAATTATGAAAGAGCATAAAAAAAGACATCAAATGATGTATTCACTTTCATCCTAGCTAAACTATAGTGCCACCTACAAATTTATTGAAGGTCCAGTATAGCCTCAGTGTAGGCTAGGCTACATATCAAACTAAAAGAAACAGTAAATTTCTTACTTTTTAATATGCATAATATCTATATTAATCAGATTATTAGTTTTTATTACATTATTATTCACCTTTTCAAGTCATAAATTAGTAGGTCTGTATTTTTTTCTGTTCAATATTCAATTGGGCACACTAGATATCTCCAAGATTACACAGCAGAAGCCCATTATACAACAAATAAAGCAGTGGAAATAAAAAAGAGAAAAATATTGTTAAGACAGTTGGGTAATAGCATACCCCCAGTACTCTGTCAGTGCCTAATCTCAAGCAGATATCTTTATTAAAATACAGTAAGTACTGAGTACTTACCCTATTAAGAAATGAAAAATGTGTCTTTCCTTAAAGGACAACAGAATCTTAATCTTGGATAAAGTGTAGGGGAACGTACCCATACTCGGAATAGGCCTAAAAAGACACACATGTCATATTGCAAAAATACCTGAAAATTGCACAACAATATCTTTGCAATAGGTGACACCTGCAGAGGTTATAAATCCAAAGTCACAATTTTGTCTTGAAGTGGATGGGTCCTAAATTTCAGGTACACTTTCAAAAATATTTTTTGAAGTTCTTTGAACTGTTTAGTAAGTATAGTGAACTGATTTGAAATGACTATTTACTTTTACTTCCTGATTCATTAGTTGCTTGTGAAATAAAATTTGTGGGTCTGAGGCATTCTTTTTACCATTTTAGATTAAAATTGAATTATTTTAGTGATAATGCCTGGTTCCATACCTAATTATTGGTACTTAAGACATGTCCTGTGTATTGCAACTATAAAAAGAAATAGCCAGGGTTATTTCACTTTGACATGCTAAGATATTTTAACATTTTGATGTCTTCATGTCTTGGAAGTCTGTGAGTTTGCCTATGAATGTGCAAGAAAAAATGGATTTTTGTAACTTATACTTACAGGAACAGAGCCTCTTACTAGGATATCATTTCCTGTTGTGGCACTCTCTAATCTTGGCTCAACATAGTGTGCCTAGTGTGCAAAGTCCATATCACTTTTGTATCTTATGTATTATGAATAAACACTTCTTTCTGTAGATGCTTGTCAAGATGGTTTTTGAAGCTGTTTAGATTTGGTGCTGACACTACTCCTTGGATAATGAGTTCCAGTTTTTAACTGCTCTATATGAAATTTCTTTTAGTCCAGGGAGTTGTTTGGTGGCATGTCTCTGCACCTTTTCAATTTTGATAGTATCACCAATGTATGAGGGGCCCCAGACTATGTTTCCATACTCAATGGTTGGTCACACGAGGGCTTTGTAAAGTGTAGTGAAGGTTTTAGTGTCTAAATGCCTGATTAGACCAACCAGCCTGCTTGCTTTATTTGCAATGAGATCTCTGTGTTGGTGGAATTTCAGCCTTGAGTCTATAAAGATCCCCAAGTCTCTTTCATAATCCGTGTGTGATATAACTGAGACAGTGTTTGTTCTTGCTAATGTGAGGGTGTCATTGATGTTTTTTGGCTTGGGTCCAATCCATAATGTCTTGCACTTTTTAGCATTGAAGCTTAATCCTAGGCTCTCAAGATTGCTATTCAACTTGTTAATGTCACTCTGCAGGAAGGTTATATCTTCTTGTTTTGCCACTGGCCTGAAAAGTTTTGTGTTGTCTGCAAGGAGCTGGACATGGTGGGTGATACCATCAGTTATGTTATTTATGTGGAGGATAAAGAGGAGTCGCCCTGTCAAGTTGAGATGACAAGAAAAGAGCAGGCAAGAAATAGTATTATGGATTTATGTCAGGAAATCAAGGCCTTTCACACAGAAAACCTGAAGCAACTAGCCTCTCAAGGGGAACCAGTTTCAACTGCTACAATGTTAGCATCTTCTTCTCAAAGCCACATGGTATTATGACCAGGTATGCTTTCTCTCCCCAGAGTATGTGGAATATGGATGAGTGCCTTGACCACCCTACAAAGGCCAGTCAAGCTTGTCGCTGAGATAGGAACACATCAAGTTGGAAGAGCAACTTCTGCAGATAGAGGACAGACTGTGGTAATTCTTGCCTGTGTTTCAGCATCTAGAGACTGAATTCCACCAATACTAGTCTTCCCAAGGAAAATGAAAACAGCAAGGATGACTATAGGGGCTTTACCTGGTACTGTTGCTTTTGTTAGGGACAGTGGCTGGACTACAGCCTCTATGTCCATTGAATTTCTTTATCACTTTGTCCCCACTGTATGGCCAAGCAAAGAGAAGCCCCAGCTGTTTATTATGGATAATCACAAATCTTACTTATCAGTTGAATCTATCCAGGTAGCAAAAGATAATCATGTTAACCGTGCCCCAACATGCATCACACAAACTGCAACCACTTTATCTTTTGGTCTTCTACTCTGTGAAATCCCATTATAACAAAAGTAGGCTACTTCCAGTTTCTGTGTATGAAATCCCCCATTTTATTGGTGTTGTGTATCCCCTTTCATTCACCCAATTGAATATCATTGTTGGTTTTCAAGTAGCAGGTATTTGCCCCTTTAATGAAAACAATTTTGTCAATGATGACTTTTTGCCAATAACTGTAATTGACCATCCATTGGTTGAGCCTCTATCTGAGCAAAGAGATGAAGACATTGACTTCCTCAAATCCAGAAGAAGGGGGAGGTGTAACCTCTCAACACATACAAGTCACCTTCACTTCAGTCCAAACAGTTTAGCCTGATAATCATAGGCAGTGCAATAGCGCTGCCTAAGTAAAGAACAATGTTGGCACATTGTATTATTTATTTATTTATTTTTGTTCTTGGTCTTAGACCAGGGCACTTTGTATCAAAGGAGTTGTCGCAAAAACTTCGAAAAGGGCTCATTTGATTGGAAATTGGAGTGGCTAGTGTCCTTTTTAATAGTCAAAAGCAATTGGAAGGCAACTAACACCCCTTCCACGCCCACCATTTCCCCAAACACATCCAATCAAAATTTTAAGATAGCCATTTTGTTCAGCATAGTTGATTTCCAGATAGAAAATATGTTTTTGAGGAGGACACTCCCCCACAGCCCTCAGGAAGGGTTGTAAGTTATGCCCTGGGGACATATAAGATTTTTATAGAAAGCATTGTCATAGAAACTTTAAAAAAGACTCATTCAATTGGAAATTCAAAGGGCTAGTGCCCTTTTTAATAGTTGAAAGTGATTGGAGGGTAACTAACCCTCATCTCACACCCATCTTTTCCCCAAATACATCCAATCAAAATTTTTAGATTGCCATTCTGTTCAGCGTAGTTGAAACTTCTGAAAATTAAGTCTTTGAAGATGAAAAACCCCCCCCCCCCACAGCCCTCAGGGCAAGGGTTATAAGTTATGCCCTTGGGGCATATAAAGTTTTCATAGAAAGCATTGTTGTAGAAACTTCAAAAGGGGCTTGTGCAATTGGAAGTTGAAATGGCTAGTGCCCTTTTTGATATTCAAAAGTGATTGGAAGGCAACAAACACCCCTTCCACACCCACCATTTATCCAAACACATCCACTCAAAATTTTTAGATAGACATTTTGTTCAAAGTAGTTGAAAGTTATGGAGTTTAAGTCTTTGAGGAGGATACCCCTGTCAGACCCCTCAGGGAACGGGTTGTAAGCTATACCTAGTGGGTATATTAGGTTTTCATTAAAAGCTTTGTTGTAGAAACTTGAAAAATGGCAAATTCGATTGGAAATTCAAAGGGCTAGAGCCATTTTTAATAGTCAAAAGTGATTGGAGGGCAACTAACCCCCCTCTCATGCCCACCTTTTTTCCTGAATACATACAATCAATACAATTTTTAGATAGCCATTTTGTTCAACATAGGCTAGTTGAAAGTTTTGGAAATTAGGTCTTTAAGAATGACAACCCCTCCCCCCACAGCCCTCAGGGCAAGGGTTGTAAGCTATGCCCTGGGGGTTTGTAAGATTTTTATTGAAAGCGTTGTTGTAGAAACTGCAAAAAGGGCTCATTCCATTTGAAATCGAAATGGCTAGTGGCCTTTTTAATAGACGAAAGTAAGTGGAGGGCAACTAACCCCCTCTCACGCCCACCATTTCCCCAAAAACATCCAATAAAAATTTTCAGATAGCCATTTTGTTCACCATAGTTGAAAAGTCTGGAAATTATGTCTTTGAGGATGACACTCCCCCCACAGCCCTCAGCGCAAGGGTTGTAAGTTATTCCCTGGGGGCATATAAGGTTCTATAGAAAGCATTGTTGTAGAAATTTCAAAAAGGACTCATTCAATTGGAAATTGAAAGCGCTAGTGCCCTTTTTAGTAGTCAAAAGTGATTGTAGGTCAATTAACACTCCTCTCAAGCCTACCATTTCCACAAACACACAATCAAAATTTTGAGATAGACATTTTGTTCAACATAGTTTAAAGTTCTGGAAATTAGGTCTTTGCCAGTGTTGTCATATAAGCTTAAAAAAAGACTCATTCAATTGGGAATTGAGAGGGGTAGTGTCCTTATTAATAATCAAGAGTGATTGGAGGGTGAATGCCCCCTCCCATACCCATTATTTCCCCAAACACTTATGATCAACATTTTGATATAGCAATTTTATTGAACGTAGTTGAAGGGGCTGGAAATTATGTTTTTGAGTGGGGTAAAGGTACCAATGATTCGACAGTTTTTGTAAAAAAAAACAACAGTTTTTCTACTCCAGAAGTCTTAATTTAAAGACTTTCGGTTTGAAAAGGGTTTCAGTATATAGGAAAAACATCTAGGAATCTAACTGTTTGATGAGAAGTTTGAAGTTTTGTCTGTAAAGGGTACAAAACTCCAATTTTCCGAAATTAGAGCATTTTCAGCTACAAATTCTACATAACAAAAAAGTTAACTGTTTTTGTCGCAAGTCAGAACCCAATTCGACACTCATCTAAATACTTGGGAAATACTCGTGGGCGGAGTCTGGTGTATTTGACACGTCTATTCTTGTTTCTTTGCTTGTCTTTAACTTCATTTGATGTATAAAAGTGTAAAAGAATATGCGAAAAGTAGAGGTAATAAAACTAACAAAATTGTTTCAAGTATGTAGTATTTGGTATAACAAAATCGGTACAAAAAATTTTAATATACATTATTAAGTATTTAGTATAACAAATTTAGTGTAAAAAAATTGTTTCACTAGCATTTTGCAAGGGATAGGGTCTAGGAAAAGGGGAGTGGATTTCAAGAAATCTAAGAAGTTTATTCGATTTATTGGCTTTTATTTTCATATGCAGATTCTTAGTTTTGTCCAAAACATAGGCCTACGCGTCATTTTGTATAAGATTTTGTATTTGATAAAATTTGTATTTTTTATTCGGATGAAGGATAAATAAGGGTATAATTTAAAAAAATATGGGGGGGGGGAAGTCAGATCTGGGGGGGGGGGCAAAACGAGGTCTGGGGGGCAACTGCCCCCCCCCCCCCCCACGACGGCTCCAAGAGATGGCGCTCTAAGTCACGGCTAAGCAGAGCTATCCTGTTTTGAAGGAAAATTTCGACAGTGGTTCCGAAATTACACTGTCGAATCATTGATGCCTTTACCCTATGACAACCCCCCGACAGCCATCAGGGCTAAGGTTGTAAGTTATGCCCTGGGGCATATAATTTCATATAGAAAGTGTTCTTGTAAAACTAATAGCAATCTTGAGATAGCCATTCTATTCAAAATAGTCTAAATATCATATAACAAGACTTTTGGGGTTGAAACAAACCCCAAAGATTAGGGGTAAGAGTTGTAAGTTATGCCCAGGGGGTATTAAAGGTTTTTATGGAAGGGATGGTTGTTTAACTTGAGAAGAGGCTTAGTCTTTCTCTTTGAAACGGACTATGTCAATATAAAACAAACAGAAATTAATCTTAAAAAGTTTTTGCACAAAATAAATTTTTCAGAAAAAGTAAAGAACACCATTAAACCAAAAATGAATTTAAAATAGAATCAAATAATCTACCAAGCATACAATTACCAAAAATCAGAATCAATAAATATATGAAGTCCTAAAGGAACATAAATTTAAAGAACTTAAACTCAAAACAAGCAGAAATTAATATGAGTACGGTCTAAAACCCCTATTCTTTTATAAAAGCCAGAATATAATTTGTACTTTACGGAAAAAAATTCTTTTTTTAATGTTTTCCCTTATAACTTTAAGAAAACAAAAATTAATTAAGAATTTAAGGAATAAATATGAGCATATGTAGGTCTATATTAAACTAAAAGTGTACATTTATTTCAGTAAATTCATTTGAATTTTTTCAAATGAAAAAAATCAGTTTTGGGTTTCATTTATTTATTGATACTGATCTGTGATAGTTGTAGGCTATGATTGCTAGATTATTTGGTTCTATTTTTGTTCATTTTTGGTTTAATGGAGTTTTTTTACTTTTTTTTGAAAAATTTATTTTGTGCAAAAAGATTTTTTAATTAATATCACGATAAAGCCACATTCAAAAGCTACTCCTAGAAAGGCCACATAAAGAAGTCCACCAAAAAGAGTCTGTAGAATACTGACAGATAATCCAGAGGAAAAAAAATATTGAGGAGCAGGCTATGCTTTGAAAAGCCAAGAAAGTGAAGAAGGCTCTCACAAACCCTTGTTTAAAGTCCAAATATTATAAGAAATAACCCTTTATTGAAAATGACAGCAGCTCAGAAGAGGTTTCAGGATTCAATGAAACAGACCCAAAGGAAGGACCTTCAGTTGAGAGGAGCCCTCCTTTTTCTGCTTTAAATGTTGCCAACTTTGTTTTGGTTCTTGAAAAAGAAACAAAAAAGGAAAATGCCACAGTGTTTGTGAAGCCTCTTCAAAACTTGTTGAAGAACAAGAAGTAGAAGTTTGGTATTTCAAAAAATTGCTCCATTCTTGAAGTATGTCCCTAATGAAGATTCCTACTGGTCTAGTTCACTGATAGCACAACTCTCTTGCCAAGCCCTGAGCTTCCAGGACAAACTACAAGACAAGCAGGACACTGTACTTCCTCTTGATCTAGCAGAATTTGATATACTGTACAGACATGAACAGTGGGTTTCTTATCCTTGTTTTACACATTTGTACTTCTTTCTTTCTGTTTTTATAGTTTTACTCCATCATCTCTATTAAATAGCTGAGTTTTGTATCAAGAAGATATATTAGGGTCTGTCCCTAGTATGGTTACCTATTGTCCCATTATAGAGCCCCATTCCATACTTGGGACAAAATGGGGGGGGGGTGAAATTAATTCCTTTCCTTAAAAACTAAGTGAGCTCCCGGTTTTCAATCTTGAGGATAACTTTCTTAGTTAATGCAAAAGACGCTGAGAATTTTTGCTTCCTCATCATAAACCATGAGGGAGTTGGAGCCAAACAAAAAAAATGTCCCAAGTAGGAATACTCTCTCCCTATATAGGTTTAGATAGTTGAGATTGGCTGACTGTAATCTTGGATAACCTATGTCTTTTCAACATTTAAATTCATTCAAAATTAAGTTACCTATACAGCCTTGCCTATTTAGATGCAATTATTCTGGTTCATAAAACATGTCTTGGATTAAATCTGTTCAAGATTGAGTCTGTCTTTGATTTGGGTAAGTTGTTCTAAATTTAAATTTCTGTGTCCAAGATTGAACAGCATTTAGCAAAATTAAGGTCCATACTAGATGTTAGCATCAGTGGATAATTGAATGGGATTGTGCAGTCCCACTCATATTTACATGACTTGTGA
The DNA here is from genome assembly GCF_049724085.1 of Artemia sp. Qi Xiang Cuo. Lineage (NCBI taxonomy): Eukaryota > Metazoa > Arthropoda > Branchiopoda > Anostraca > Artemiidae > Artemia > Artemia sp. Qi Xiang Cuo. The sequence goes on from NC_142797.1 coordinate 87,080,725, forward strand.
CAGTTCCTTGTCAAGTCTGGACTTAAAGGACACAGCTGTGGGTGGAATCACCATTTAATCTTGAAGACTATTCCAGTTGTTAACTACATGCTCATCAGAGAAGAGATATTGCTGCATGTGTGTGTTAACTGGATGTTTTGACAGCTTATGTGAGTGCTTGTATATTGCTGGCTGGAACGTTTGGTTAAAGAGGGGATTATTAGGTTGAGTATTATACTTGTAGACCAGCATCATGTCACCACAGCAGCATCTAAACACAAGTGTTGGAAGTTGCAAATGCTCTAGTCTCATCTTGTAAGGGATATCATGTAGGCCAGCTATATATATTGTGGCACACCTCTGAACTCCCTCAATAAGGCTGGTATGATTATTATAGGAAGAGGAGGCAAGATGTGCACTGAAATCCAATAACTGCCTGACTATAGCCTTATAGAGCCTTAGAAAGACTTTGCAAGAGCACCTAGTTATAGTGCATTTAAGGCTTGAATCTGCTCTTGAGACTACTTGTTGCCAGTGGCCATGGAATTTTAGTTATTCATCTATTAGTTCTCCTAGATATCTTTCTTCAGGACTAGTCTTAGGTACTGAGTTTGGCATTGAATTGGGATCAGACATGTTATACTGGCAACTAGAGTTATTGCTACCAAAGTGAAGAATGCTGCATTTTGATTTGTTTAACTCAAGTAGCCAATCTTGTGCCCAAGTTTGAATTTTAAGAAATTCAGACTACAGGCTTTGGTCATTATCCAGTCCAAACAGCTTGGAGTCATCAGCACAAAGGGTGTTGTTGTTTTTGTTCCATTAACCATATTATAAATAATTTCTTAGACCACTCTGCTTTTCTATTTACAAAAAATTAAGCAAGGAAAATGGGTTTTAATTTCAACAAAGCAGTGAACAAAAAATAAAGACAAAACAGGTCACAGAACCTGGGGTTCTGTGAACTTTTTTATTTGTTCAGGTAAATATAGTCTTCACTTTTAAGGTCCCATTTATTCACTGAATGTTGAGAGGAAAGTGACCCATTGTTTTCACTATTTTCCATTGTTTTCACATCTGCTTTGGTTTTATTCTTACGTAGTAACATGAGTGCTGGAAGTTGTTTATAATGCGAATTTCAATTACTTTGTTTGTATGTGTCTAGTTGTCGTTTTTTTGTGTTATTTTTAAAAACAACAGTTTTTTTTCTCTTACTTTAAGTTTTTTTCGTTTTTCTGTGGAAAAAGACTCCCGGACATGGGGCCGAAATATTTGGAATTTTTTTAATTAAAATATTGTTTTGTTTTAAGTTTTTGTTCACTGCTTTGTGGAAATTAAAACCTGTTTTTCTTGCTGAATTTTTCATTGACCATATTGTTGATATATATGAGAAATATAATAGGACCCAAAACAATGTCTTGGGGAGCTCCACTGGCAACATCACATGCTCTGGAGAAATCCTTCTTGCCATACCAGTAAGAAACAGTCTGACCAGTAAGAAAGTATATGACCCAATCAACTACATCTGTGTTTGTAGCTGCTGCCATAAGTTCAATCTGAGGTGATTTTGAGGCACCTTGACAAAGGCCTAAGCCAGATCCAATAGAATCAAGTCCATGGGGGATTCCTTTATTCAAGCTATGTGTTCTGATGTTCTGTGTCTAAAGAAGATTGATTTCAACTGATTCCCATGGCTGAAAGCCATTCTGGTGAAAGAATAGAATATTATTTGTGAGAAGATGTACCAGAATTTCAAAATTCACAATCTGCTCAAGTGTTTTAGCCACCGCTGAAGTAAGACTAATAGGTCTGTAGTTTCCCGCTTTGGTCTTGTCACCTTTCTTGAAAATTAGGGTGACAGGGGTCAGCTGTCTGTCCATTGGTACTTTTCTTGAATTAAACAACAGTTGGAATAGATCACACAGTGGTAGTGCAATTTCTTTGGCAAGCTCCTTCAGTAGTCTTGGATCCAAGTTATCAGGACCAGCAGACTTGTTGATGTCTAGTGCATTAAGTTATTTTTGACAACTGGAGGTGAGAGTTGAATTGGTGGCATTGGCTTTGGGATGTCATATGTATCCAAGACCACAATAGGGTCTTGGAATAAATACCCTATGTATTTTTATATATTTGAATTTGTGAGTGTTGTATAGCCTATGGTTAAAATATTTAATCTAATCAGATACTTTTGAAGAAGATTATGCCAAATCCATTGGTGAAACAGTCCGCTTTCTAACAAAAGATCTACATCTTTATTAAGACAAGATCTTTATTTGCCTCTTTGCTAAGACAAGGTTAACACAGTATTTGATGTCTTGACAAAGCTCCTCACCCCCCCCCCTGATTATCCTGGATGTAGCCCTAATAATATATTTCTCCATTAGTTGAATCATGGGATATGCTGTTGGTTCTTTGTTAAAATAGGTTGCTCCAGGCTTGACTCAATATTAAATAAAAAAGAAACAAGTTGTTTCAACTGAAAGTAAGGAGTAACATTAAAACTTCAAACGAACAGAAATTATTACATGTATGAGGGGGTTCGCCCGCTTGTCAGTACCTCGCTCTTTACACTAAAGTTCAAATTTTGTTCCAATTCTTTAAGAATGACTCCTGAATCACAAAGGATGTTTAATTAGAATAAATAGCTCTTTTGAAAGTACTAAAGAAAACTTTAGCGTAAAGAGCAAACCCCCTCATAGGCCTATATGTAATAATTTCTGTTCGTTTTAAGTTTTAATGTTGCTTCTTATTTTCAGTTGAAAAAACTTGTTTTTCTTATTTAATTTCTTATCGTTTTTTTAAATAATGCCGGGAATTCTGGCACCCTCTTCATGGAAAATCCCTTTCGCCCATGAAAAATTCCTCCATGGAAAGATCCTCCCATGTAGGAAGATTATTTTACTTTATTTCTGCTCACTCTTCACTAATGGAGGGCTCTTTCTATGTCCTTTATACAGAAACATCATTCATTCAGAAAAATAAATGATTTATAAAAATAAATGATTTAGAAATGATTTACAAGTAATCACTAATCCATCTTTTTACAAAATTCTGCTTGTTTTGTTTTTTGTGCGTGTATGTTGCATGTGTGTTGAGCCCATTGTGTAAAACTCTGTTGCTTTCCACTTTCTAGATTTGATGCTACAATTTTACAAATTATAAATTATAAACAAAGTATTAAATAAGTAAATGAGAAAAACTGAAAGTTCAAAGGTGAATATTATTTTGTATTGATCAGAATTTCAAAACTCTTCAAGTACCATTCTTGGTGTAAATTGAAAAACATTAGTAAAACATGTATTAGTTATGGTTCGATTTTGGACTTTAATAGAGTTAACACCTTGCCAGTAGTTAATGTTTCTTGTAATTTCTTGTAAAAAATAAGATACAGAAAATTTCTTGTAATTATCAAGGCTTAGATGCGACAGACGAGATTGCTAAGTTGACCACTCACGCGGAAACTAGTGATCAATTAGACGACGAAAAGGAGAAGCTGGAAGCTGAGGTAGGAAAAAATTATTTTTTAGCTCGCGAATTTCATTGATGCTGTCGTTCAGACACATAAAAGATTCAGTTTTTGACGATGATATCTCTAAGATGGTTACTTTTATTGAACCTTAAAAGTGCCACTGACAAAGAGTGGCTGGAACATTCAGAAAGTGTCAATGACGTTGAAATAGTGACAGCCGTGGATTATTGGAAATCAACTTTGAGTACGAGGGACAACCAGGGAAAGTAATGGTTTATAAAATACTTCTTCTCCTTGCCGTTTTCGAACGTAGATTTGAAAATACTGTTCAGCCCACTCGAAGAAGTGAAGACAGACAAAATGAAATGTTCGACAAGGATAACTCTGGCTTCCATGATTCAGAAGAATCTTGTAATGAAAAGAGCTGGAGTTACCACAGACATGCTGGGTTGACCCGCCCCTTGGAAAGACGCTAAAAAGAGTAGTAGCGTCTGCCAGCACAGCTGAGTTACAGTGTGATCAGAGTTAAGTATGAACATCAAACATGTGGTAGAAACAGATTAGCCAAATCCGTTTTCCCTGTTTTGTCTCCCTTGAGTATAACCTTTGGTTTTCAGAGCAAACGCTCAAACCTTTCATTTTCGTCGTTTTCCTTTCTTGGCATTTACAAAAAAAAATTTGCGAAAATATTTTGTACCTATATTTGTATCTTAATTTACATAAATAAGAAACCATAACTTGATGATTATAGTCTTTGGTATTATAACTAGGTAGTTCCTACAAAAAAGATTTTTCTTGGAAGTAGATTTGGAGCATATTAAATATGTTTAGAAAAACTTGAAAAATAAGAATATTAATACTAATTTGACTGTTAAATGGTAGCCTATATGAGGAATCAGTTTGAGAAAAATACAGCCCATTAAATTTTTTTTAATTATTTTAAGAGTTCAAGGAGATACTGGTAAAACTGTGGTATACTTTTAGTTTTCAAGTTAAAGAACCAAGAGCTTTTAGCCAGTCAGCTCTTGACCACAAAACTCCCTATCATTACTGGACACTACAGAAGTGTCCATTTCTAACATCTCCATTCAGTCATCAGTCTAAACCCTATACCCTATACTTTTGATATAGGCTATAGCTTCCAAATTTCATCAATATTTTATGCAGAAGCTTCTGACCTTGTTAATTACTTGGCTAATACCGTATTGCAATATAACAATCCAAAATCAAAACACAGTAAGCACAAATTTTGTAAATGTTGCTTTGATTTTCCCCAAACTTAGTACAGTATTTAAGAGTTTATGAAATTCATAAATATAAGGGAGAAACATCTGTAGATTATCAAAAATATGAAAGAGTAAGATATTTAAAACACTACTCATATGCATCTTCAATCTAAAATTTGTGCATTGCTTAAGCCATTTCAAGTTTAAAGCTGCATTTAAATATTATTATAGTAGAACCTTGTAAATTACGAAAAAAAAAACTAGTTTTAACTTAGACCATGAAACTTACTGACATTTAAGCTAAATAGCAAACTACTCAAATTAGGCTTACTCTTGGAACAACCTAGCTACAGCTAGCTTATCCTACTGTATTTTTGAAGGGTTCTATTGACTTCAAGGTTCCAATTGCTACATTTTAAGCTGGGAAATTTTTACAATTGGAGCTGCATAATGTAACACTTGAAGCTACAAATTAAAATATTTGAAGGTTACTTTTGGGGTAGTTTTATTATCAACCCTGCTTTTGATGTCAAAATTCCCTGAATTTTGGAGACTTGTCTCCAGATTTAAAAAATTTATTGTGGAAGCATTGGTCATAGGTAAACATGCAAAAATCACTAGGGATGTTAATTGGGGGGGGGGGGGTAATTTTCCCCTTAACTTTGGAAAATAACCTTTTTTGGTGGTTTCATTGAAAAATAAGTTTTTTTCTCTCTAAAAAAAAAAATAACAAAAAAATCCTCATCTCCCTTTTAAATATCCATGAACGTGGCTTTCAGAAATTACCCTACCCACCAAATTAACAAGCCATCAAATTATAATTACCAGGTATGCATTGAAGAATTGGTAGGGATCAGCTTCTCAAATTATTTTTGTGTTTTCCTCTCTATTTTCGAATATTTTCAGACATTTTCTCTGTTTTTACTGATTTGACATCAGTACAGACCTAATCTGACTTAGTGTCCAATCTTATGATTTTTTATTTTATCTCTTTTGGGGTATTGACTAACTTCACCCCTCCAATCCCCCTTCCTTGATAAATTCATGTGTATGGACCTAGTGGTGTATATTTTATCTGTTTCTGTGAGAAATAAATGTTAGGTTATTTCTTGTTATATGTGTGTTTTTTTTTTATTTTCATAAACTAAAAGAATTTGAAACATGTATCAAGCTTCAGCATAAAAATAAACTCCAATGTCAGTTTCAGAAGAACTGAAAAGGGACCAAACAGATAAAGCTACATGCCATTTTATTTGTTGTCAATCTTTTGAATTAATGCACATTCCTCTTATTTTAGGTGGTTTTTCATTTGGAACTAATCCTCCTCCATCATTCTCAGCTACAGCCTCTACTCCAGGATTTTCTTTTGGTACATCAACTAATACTCCTACATCTGGGACGCTTTTAGGAAGTGCGGCTCCTGCATCTGGTATGCCAGGGAATTCTTATTTTAGCTTGAATTTTATAGGCCTACTGTGCGTTCCAAAAATAGGTGGTTAATAATTCGGTACTCTTAGTCTGGGTTATTTTTTTTCATAAGAGGCATATTTCTTTTTAATTTTCACACTTTTGGCAAAATAAAAGGGCAGATGGGTGCTCTATGATCAGATATGTCACCAAGGAAAGGACCCTGGGCCTCAAAATTTGAGATTGAATTAGGTCTCGCACCACTGTGTACAATAATTAGCTCCAAATAGTAAGACTAGCAAAAAAAATTGCATGGAGAACACTTTACTAAAGCTACACTAACATGTAAACTGTTGTAAGGTAATTTTTTCCATTTGGAACCGACTCTGTTCTCTCATTCTCAGCTGAAGAACATCATGGAGTCTATGTGGATTCTTTTTTTGGGGGTAATGGTGATAACCTTCTCTTGGTGCCACTGAGAGTAGTATGCTCGAATAGGGGCATATTACTGATAATTTTAGTCACCTTCCAGCCACTGGCTGTCCTACCGAGTGTCTGACCCTGAGGTAGGGTATTTTGTGTAGTATGCTGATAAGATTGGGTAGACTGAAACCAGTAATGTCTACCAAAACAATGCCTGGCAGGAGTCAAGCCCCCTATACATATGTAGCACCAATCATGGCGTAAGAAAAGATTCTTTGTGGAACAATTTGAGGCGGGAGAAAGGAGTTCACTTGCTAACACCAGTTCTGAGGATCAAGTGTTGCTTGCTCCCGATGGGTGCCAAATAATGGGCGACGCTCTCATCTTTTGAGGGAGAATTGTTGCCAGCCCAAGCTGGTCTGAAGCTTTCTGGTAGAGCTCTCGGGTTAAGGAAAAATAATGATTGACACCCTCTACAAAAGCTGGAAAAAATAAATTGAAACCTCTCTCTCAAAACAATGCCCAAGAGGGTAACAAGAGCCCAGTGCTTATTGGTACAATATTAATTTATATATTTACTGTTATTGGTTGAGGATGTAATAAAAGTGAACCTTTGTGGCATGAGCTTTGGTTTAGTTCCATGAGTCTACCCATAACAATGATAATAATAACAATAATATTCTTTTTTTAATTACCTCTTGCAAAATTTTATTCTAGTATAAATTCAAATATTTTAAATTATTATGTTTTAATGTTTAGGACTTCTAATCTCAATTAGAGAAAATCCCCCAGAAATTTAAACTTTTAAGAGTTTTTGTGACTTTAAGAGGTACTTTGTAAATATTGAACTATTTACTAATTTAGATGATTGTCCATTCTATACCAATGAATTTTTTTCTGGAACATTTTTTTAGAGCCTTGTATTGCTTCAACTCTCCTGATGTTATTCCAGCATGAATTTAGTTCAGCCTACAAGGACATCAATTGTTGAATATGTAACTTTTTTCGATTCCTTTTAATGAAAAAAAAAATGATATTTTTCCACGGACATACCAAAAAAGGTGTTCTTCAAAATCTAGAGGAAGAAAATAAAAATTTAGGCCAGGGAACATTTGCCCCAGCCCCCAATTAGGGGCCTGCCAGTCTGCCTTTTACATTGCACACTGTCTTTTTATTTGGCTTTTTTAGATAAATTATCTTATATATATATACATTTGTGTTTAATTTAGGTACTACTGGTTTCTCGTTTGGACAGTCTGCAGCTCCAGCTGGCTCCTCTGGACAAAGTCTCTTTGGTGGAACTTCGGCCCCTTTATTTAGCTCAACTAGTACCAATGTTGGAACAGGGACTTCATTTGGTTTAGGAGCTACCCCTGCATCCACTGCTTCTACAGTGCCATCTTTTGGGCTAGGCGGAACTTCTCAACCATCTGGAGTTGGTTAGTTTTCATTACTTGAGCTCCTTAATAGTTGATTTGATATTTAGAACGATACGGCAATAAGTATAATTTTTCCTATACTTTTAGTCTTATTATTAGGCTAAATAACTCGTTTTATGTGCAAGTTTAGCCTATATTGTTTCCCTCAACTTAGTATTTTCTATATAGTATTTTATATTATATTTTATAGTATTTTTTATTTTGCTATGATACTCTGCTAGCTTTACTGATATATATATATTATATATATATATATATATATATATATATATATATATATATATATATATATATATATATATATATATATATATATATATATATATATATATATATATATATATATATATATATATATATATATATATATATATATATATATATATATATATATATATATATATATATATATTGTACTTCGCTTATTTAAGAAAACTCCCTCTCATTAATTCATTAATGAATTTATGTAATATCAATATTACTGATAATACCTTTTTTCTAAATTCTTTTTCTAATCTATCTCGATCACGCTTTGGAATTGTTTTGGCATAAGTAAAATTTGCAAAATAAGGACTAGGCACGGACGTAGCATTTTATCTTGGAAGGGGCATTCTCTTAGGCAGGGGCACAACTTCAAAAGATGAACAAATTATGCAGAAAAATTACACATTGGAGGGAAAATTATATGTAAAACAAAACTATGCTATGGTAGAACTTAAGAATCTTCACTTTTTTCTATTACAATTTACGTCATTTTACTTTTGTGGAAACATTCACTTTAGCCTATGTTTGGTTTAATAATTGTCATTTAAAAAACATAAATGTTTCATTTTGGTTTATTTATTTAATGTAGGGTACGTAGACATATAACACTAACCAAAAAAAGATAATTCCTAACATTCTTGGTTTTTTTTTTTAATAAATATCTAACTATTTTACACTTCTCTAATCTTTTTGTGTATTTATACTGTTTTATATTTCACGAATTTGTCCTTTCGAATATAGTTTTGTTTTATGGTCTTTTCGGGTTGGCTTTTTGTGGTCTATTGTGTATTTATACTGTTTGATATATCTTGAATTTGTCCTTTCAAATATAGTTATGTTTTGTGGTCTGGCTACGCCACTAAAGACAAACTCTAACTTCCTGAAACGCGATTAAGTTTCGGGTAGGCTTTTTGTCGTTAGTTTTTAGGACTAAAATTTTGAACCACCGAATGAGTGATAGTCAACTGTTGCATCAGACTCACGTTTAATACCAACTTATTTAACTAATGTAGCTACCTAAAGTCTTGTAATTTTTATAAATGCTGTAAAAAATTAATGATCATTATTCTTGGAGTAGTATCAGAATTGGGACATCGGTTCTACCGATTGAGTAGAGTAGGAATTAGAATCGGATTCGGGAACAAATTTGGCATCCTTCTATCGCTAGATTTTTTTCAATGATAAATCAAGTTCCAACTTACATTGACTTTATGCGAAAAGTTGGTTTTACTTACTTTTTTGTTGTTTTTATTTAACAAAGCTGAGCTTCAAAATTGATCAAACTTTCTTAGATTTTAGCTTTTCGAATCAGAGTTAAACGAAGTAATGAAGTTTTCCCGTGAGTCAATTTATGAATTTGTAAATTTGAAAGTAAAGTCAGACTTTTTAACATTTTACAAAAAAAAAGTTTTGTAAATAAAATTAAACAGCGGAAAAACTGACAACTAGTAAAAATTGTCTTTTATGGCAGGGAAATCTTCCCTCAATCCCCTGCTAAGCTTACTAAGATATAGTTTAATCACTGCTTCAACAAAAAGTGACAGAAATACAAAGTATAATAAAAGCTATTTTAATCTATTATTGGGATTCTACATTTTCTTTTACTCTTCAATGCTCTTAATAGAATTGGAATTACATTTACTTATATTACACTTAGAGAGTGATTGAGGGGGTGACAGCCTCCTTCAAAACAGGCTATTGTCTCATTTTAAGTTTGAATTTCTGCTTTATTTTTTATTTTCTTTTTTTCTGATTTTAGTATTCTAGTACATTTTAGTTATTTTTGTCCCCCCCCCCTCCCACCGAAGATTTTTGTCCAACTTGCAAAAGCGTATCGAAAATGCATACAAACAACATTTTGATGCGTTTTTTAATTTTTTTTTGTAAACCACCGCACCTGCACCGCCCCCCTCCCACCGAGCCAAAATCCTGGTTGTTCCTCTACAATCCATGGCTGTTTGATGCACAACCAGCTGTTTTTTTTCTTAGGGATTTCCGTTTTTAGATTTTTTTTTTGGGAGGGGGGGGTCTGCCAGCTGTATTTTTGCTAGGGGTTTTGCTCCTTTTTTGTTTACTTTGTTTCATCTTTATTTGATACATAGGCATTTGTGTATTTTAAGGATTTCTGTTTTAAAGATTCATTTTTTTCATATTTTTGTTTCAGGTCTATTTGGCGCACAGCCAGCTGTGTCTGCTCCTACGTCGTCTGTTGGCTCTGCTGGCTTAGGTGGCACAAGTCTAACGCTTTCTGGCCAAGGTACTTTTTATTAAGTATAAGTTTATATAAAGCTTGAGTACAAGTTTATTAAAGTTTAAAATTCGTATGGTATAGGAAATTTTTTTCTTAGCAACAGTTCTTTCTTTTTTTGGGGGGGGGGCAAGAGAAGGCTTTACAAACCAAGAAATGAATACTGTACTCCTTCAGTTAAAAATGTTTATGATAAGCTATTATCAAGTTAAAAGCTATCTAAAAATGTCACATTTTTAGAACCTGAAGCTGGCTTTGCTTTGAACTGGTTTTGGAATAGTATCTCTTTTGTAAGTTAATACAGATTTAACGTTCGAAATGCTTAAGTCTTTGTGCAAAAGGTTTTTTTTTCAAAAAAAAAAAAAATCAGGCTTTAAATACCTGTAGATGATGTAATCCCCCCACCATCTGAAAGGCAAGAATATGCAAAATGCAAATTTTGTAACATTTGGATAAAAAAAGGTATCTCTGGTAAAGATGTTTTCTTGAAGGACTATCCCATCAGACCCATATGCTGAAACAGAACTCTGCCTTCCCACCCCCACCCCCACCCCCTCTACCTCCTTCCCCCTAGAAAAGCCGAAAGTGCATGAAAAAGCAATTCTTTTGCTTTTTCTTGTTGTAAATATTTTAATTGAATCGCGGGAGCTTGGGGAGCCCCTAGTTTTGGTAGTCATGATGTGCGTCGAGCTTTCGACTCTGGTATGCACTCGCATTTGCTACTTTTAGCTCGGGGTTGACGTCTTGATCAGTTTATTGTTACGTGTTTTGGATATTGAAAGCTCCATTTTAAATTTAAGGCACCAGTTGATGGTGGTTTTGTTTTTTCTGAGAGTTTGATTCCTGTGTGAAAAGGGGTTAGGCAAGGTGCTATTACCTCTCCTCCACTTTATAATAATAGTGTCCTTGAGGTGCAAGGACATACGGTCACTAGCTGTATTTATCGGGGACTTGATGTTTCAGTATTGAATTATGCTGATGATGTGTTAAACTTAAGCTGCTCTGTGCCTCCAGTTGAGGAACATTTTAACATCTTAAGTACTGATTATGCTAAAATTGGTCTATTAATTAATGCTAGTAAAATTGTTTTACTAAGGGTGATGATGATGTTTCCTTTGAGGTGAAGTTCGGTCATCAGGTGATTTCTTGTTCCAAATCACTGACATATCTTGGGCTCCATATTGGCCATAATATTAAGTCAACCCGTGATGGCCTGATCGCGAATTTTGCTGAAAGTGCTTGAAAGGCTTATGGTGCTTTAATATTTTGTAGAATACGTTATAACAGTAATATTTGCTCGCGTTTACATAATCCTTGTGTATCCCCTCACTTGCTAGCGCTTTGGCCTTTTTGGATTATTTTTCCAGGTAGTGATAAGAAGCGTATTAGATCCCTCTTCTTGAACGCAGGAATTTTTCCAGGTTTGAAACTAAAAGCTAAAAATGTTTCTTAATTTTTTGAAAGAAGATTCAAAAAACAAAATTTTTCTAAATCAACGGGGTGAATTTTTACTTTTTTGAATTTTAATTTAAAATGTCATAAAAAGCTTTTTTTATTTCTAAGGGACCTTTCCCCCGTAATTGGTACCCCTGAAGACAATAGTGTAGTTAAACATACACATTTAAGATCTTTATTTTAATTGAGCCTTTGAGAATCAAAACTGTTTAAAAAATTGTGGGTGTGCCACCTTGGACACGTAATACTAGAATTTCAGCCAAGCATAATTTGTGTGACCCTTTGATGATTGTTATGAAACGAAATGCTTCATCATTTTGTCATAAGCATAGCCAGTGTCAGCCATAAGCAAAGCCAGCGCCTTTGCATGTAGTGTTTATTTATTCTCTGTTTTAATGGCTTTCTGTTGACTGGTTTGTGTGTCATTCGTATTGGCCTTTTCCTTTCTTTATCTCTCTTTTATTATCTTTTCATATACTCCATTGTGCAACATTTTATGTTTATTTATAATGGGCAGTAAAATTATTTATTTATTTAATATCTTGTGGGGAAATGATATTCTCCTAGCAAAAGAGACTTCCACTTAAAGAGTTTGGGTTTTGAAAGGGCTGAAGGGTTTTCAAATCAAAGTTCTGTATTTAATTCCGGCTTCGATGAGATAAAATCTTTTCGGGTTCGGCTTATCAGTTCTAATGGAATGTGTACTGTTAAACATAGCTATTTTTCAAGTATTTTTGCCTACTATTTTTTTAGTATTTTTCAAGCTATTTTTCAAGTATTATTATGAGGTGTTTCCTCATTTTGTAAAAGTAGTTAAGATATGTGCCAACGTACTTGTCTTGTTGGCTCATTTATGTTGTAATTTGTTTGCCAAAAGTTATCATTGGTATGGTATGTTGGACATGCTGACTAGATATAAACCAGGCATGATATACAAGTTAGACCAACGAGTTATGTTTTATTGTAAGGAGCAAAAGGATTTGTGAAGTTGCTCAGATGAGTTTTATTTACTGTTACAGGAACAAATGGACAGGGTCCCAGGTAGAAATATGGTGTTTTTATTACGAGGTTTTAACGCCCAGGTCGGCGGAAGTAGGGATGGATGGAATCCTAGCCTAGGTAAATCTGGTGTAGGAAAAGAAAACAGTAATGGCTACAGACTGCTCCAATTTTGTAGGTATAATAATCTAGTTATAACCAATATGGTGTTTGGTCATAAAATGGCCCATAAGTTAACGTGGTATTCATGTGATGGTAAAACAGCAACCTCATTGATTATGTTATAGTAAACCAAAGACTGGCAGGATCAATACAAGATACTATGGTATATAGGAGTGCCGTTATTGGTTTTAAAAATAAAGATCACCATCTAGTAGTATTTAGGGTTAATTTAAAGCCGAAATTTCGGAAGGATAACTGTCTCCCGAGAAACGAATGTAAAGAAAGTGGAGAAAGCATTAAAATATGAACCAAGGAGGTGTGAAGTGAAGGCCATGGATAAAATTACAGAGGATCTGGAAGACGCAGCTAGATGGCATAATTGAAAAATATTGTACTGGCATGTTAATGAATTGAGAGGAAGTAGTCAATCCGGACTTGTCCCAGTTAAAAATAAGGACGGGGCCACAATTAGTGATAAAGAAAGAGTTAAAGAGAAATGGCAAAACATTTTGAGAATGTAGTAAACCGAGTTAGAGTAACAGGAAAAGATATAGAGGAAAATGAAAAGTTTATGATACCTTGGATGTGAAGGAAAATTTGTTTTATGATGATGATTTGGTGACACTACTAAAAGGATTAAAACATAATAGTCTCGTCTTTTTTTTTTTTTTTCATTGAGTTTTTATATCTCTGTTTGGTTTTTTCATAGTAAAGCCCCAGGTGCTGATGCTGTGGTAGATGAGTTTCTTAAATATGGTGGCTCTGAGGTTAGAAATAAGTTATTGAAGATTATGAATATGATTTTTCAAAAAAAAAGAAGTACATAGCGATTTACAGAAAACCCTAATTAAACCACTATAAGAAAAGTGATAAGACTGAGTGTGGTAATTATTGAGGCATTAGTCTGGTCTCTGATACTTGTTTCGACTGAGAGATGCTGTAGACAAAGTTATAAGAGAAGAACAGTGCGGTTTTAGAAAGAGTAGAGGATGAGTTGACCAAATTTTCACTCTTGGGTTAATAATTGAGAAGTGCCTGAGTTATCAAACACCTTTGGTTCTCAGTTTTATAGATTATGAGCAAACTTTTGATTCTGTTGATAGAAGAGCTTTAGCGAAGGTCTTATCCTTGTATGGTACACCTGACAAATACATTAAAGTTATTAGTGCTATGTACAAGAATAACGCTGCTGCGTTGAAGGTAGGACATGAGCTAAGCAGCTGGTCTCGCATTAAATCACGAGTTAAGCGGGGTTGTGTTCTATCCCCCTTTGTATGGACTAATTTGATGGACTTTGTCTTAAGGAGCACAGGAAAGGCAATGGGAGGACACTGAATTGAATGGGGAGGAAAATCTCTGCTGGATCTAGATTATGCTGATGATTTAAGCATTCTAGATGAAAGTGTGAGTAAAATGAATGAATTTTTAGAGGTTTTGCGAGTTCAGGGTGCTAGAATATGTCTGAAAATTAATGTTAAGAAGACTAAGTCGCTAAGGCCAGGAATAAGTAAAGATGAAAAGGTGATGTTGGGTAACGAAAAGATTGATCAAGTGGACAGCTTTGCTTACCTTGGTAGTATCATTAGTAAAGACGGTGGGAGCAGTGAAGATGCTAAAAGTAGAATAGCCAAGGCTCAGGGTTTTTTTCGCATTTAAAAAAAAGTTTGGAAGAATAGAAATATAAGTCTGCAAACCAAGATTAGAATATTGGAAGTTGCAGTGATGACAGTGATCAAATATGGTTCTGAAGCATAGGCGCTCCGAAAAGCGGATGAAGATTTGCTAGATGTTTTCTAGAGAAACTGCCAACAGATTTTTCGAGGTACCCGGCTTAATGATCGTATTTCAAACAGTAGACTCTACGAGAAGTGTGGTTCAATCCCACTTTCTAGGGCCATAATGAGGGAAAGGTTGAGATGGCTAGGGCATGTTCTGCGGATGAAGGATGACAGATTGCCGAAGATTGTCCTCTTCGGCCAACCGTCTAGGGCTAAACGAAAAGCAGGTCGTCCGTGGTTGCTATTATGGTAGGATGCCATAAAGAAAGATTTCAGGGAAGTGGGAACTTCCTGGGACGGTGTAAAGAGCGAGGCTTTGAATAGATCGGGATGGAGGAGAAGTTTTTGTTGATGTGTTGGCCTCAGGCGGCTTGGTGCTGCGATTAGCTGTTAGTAGTAGTGTTAGTAAAGGCGTTGAAGGAGTGATAGCCCCTCCCAAACACTGAGCAGTTTCTCTTCTTTATGTGCTTTACGTTATTTTTTTACTTTCATGCGAGAAAAGAACTTTTTTTTTATGTAATATAAAAACAAATGTCTTCAGAAACATCCTGCTTTGAACTTCATAAAGTCTTCTTATATATATTCATATATATATATATATATATATATATATATATATATATATATATATATATATATATATATATATATATATATATATATATATATATATATATATATATATATATATATATATATATATATAATATATATATATATATATATATATATATATATATATATATATATATATATATATATATATATATATATATATATATATATATATATATATATATATATATGTCTTAACTCAAAGTTTGACCCGCCATTATATGATTTCATTTTTTGTATAAATGAGAAAGCAGTGTTGGTTAATGGATAATCTGGGTTGGTTTCTTGACCAACAACTATACTAAAGAGAAGATTATATATATCATTACACATTGTTTTTATTGATAGTTTATTTTCTTGGATGTCCTCCCTGCTGGACAAGTGACTGCTCCTTTAAATCTTGGTTGTGTTTCAGTAAGCATAGATGTGAAAATCAGGATCATTTCTTAGCCTTTTTTAATTTACTCTTGCTTTAGTCCCCAAATTGTAAGCTCTTTTTGTTTGTTCAGTTTCGTCAAATTATTTATGATTCGTTTTTTTTTGTATTATGAGTGAGAAATTTAAATAATTTGAAATTAATATTAATTCACTTAACTAAACATGCACATAAACAACATGCAAGCTGGCTATAAGAAAAAAGCTTGGTCTATTTTCATTTTTTTTTATTGATAGAAGTAAAATGTCACGATGAAATGGCTTTTAATGGCAAGTTATTTGAAAAAAATACTAAAAAATACATTAGAAGGCTTTTTTCATTTTTCTTTTAAAAATTATTTAAGAGGAAGGTAAAATCCTACCACGTACGCATAATTTCCTTCTCTGGGTGGGTGGGGGGCAAAGCTGTCAAAACGGGAAAATTGAATAATCTTATCTGACTTCCAAGGAAATCGGGTTGTTTCAGGGTGTCAAAGTCGCCTAATAGTATATGACTGTCGAAGACCATAGTTTGGTCTATAGAGGATTCATTGTCTCATAAGATTGGCAATCTCATTTTAATTTTGTCATTTTTGTTGAGGGGTCCCAAGTTTGAAATAGGAAAACCAACAACAAAAATGTGTAAAAACAAAAGGATTTTTAAACCAGTGTTTGACCTTATGAAATTGCATTACATATTAAAAAAAAACTTTTTTAATTTCATAAAAATAATGATTTTTGATAAGAAAGTGGTTCTGCATAGTTCGGAGCATTTTTTTTTCTTTTTTTAACTCTGATTGTTCAGTCATACTGCTTTCTCACTCTCACCAGTATTTGCAATATTGTGCAAGAAGCAGTTAGTTGGAAAGTCTAATCAATTACTATTTTATATTTTCACAAACTCTATAAAATTAATTCTTAGTGCAAATAAAGTACTGAAATTGTTGTCTAAACCATTTTATTTTCAATTTGTCTTATTTTTCATCCTTTCTTTCAAGGTGGCAAAGCGAAACAGGATGCTGCTTCAGCTGCTAAAGAAAATAAAGTAGAAAACGAAGTAATGGCAACAGTCGAGAGTTTCCGGTAAGTTTGGCTGTAAAAAAAAGGACAATTTGACGTCCAAAATTTTTTATCTTCCTGAGCAGTCTGAAGGACTTCAGACTGCTTTTAGGAACTGGAACTCTTCACCCTGTTCATATTCTTGACTATACTATATATTTCATTTTACCAACGAGTGCAATGTTCCCTTTTTTATTGCTCTTGACTTGGATAAATGTACCGATTGATGAATCCGAGTACCGTTTGTTCTGTTTATCAATTAGAATCCGATTTCAATCTTCCAGTTGTCATAGTGATATATTACTAAAATATTTGTGACACTGTCTTTTGAAATAAGAAGGAACAGCGGTACAAAAGACTAAAACCCTAGCCAAAAGTTCAACAAATAATTTGGAAAAATTGATTATGCAGCTTAACAAAATTCTAGCTTGTTGTATAATAGAAACCAATTGTCAAAAAACTTTTGTTGAATTTTCTGAGTAAATTTAAAGTAATTAAAACAATATATAACAATAATAGAAATAAATGACGGATATAAACAGGGGCATCAAATGGGGTAAGGGGGTCAATCCAAGACTTTTGCCCCCCCCCCTGGTTTGGTAAACTCGTTTTTTTGGTATTTTACTTTTAAAATGTTTTTTTTTTTGTTGTTTTTTTTTCATTGGAAAAATAAAAAAAACATGCCCCTTAGATCGTTGCCCCTCTCCCTACACTCTCGTGAATTAATGCCTTTGGATATAAACTAGAAAAAAATCTCTCAGTGAAAATTGATTACAAGTTTTTTAGTAGAAGAAAAATCAAAAAGGGAAAGATTTGCTTTCTTCAATAATACCATCATAAACATACCCTTGAATGAATCATCCAGACCTGATTGTCCAGTACGGCTGTCCAGCCAAAGATGGGCAAGGTCTTAATTTGTAAGTACAAATTCTGAGCAAAATAAACATATGGCACCATATTCAATTAGAAAGAATGACAGTATGCTTTAAATCAAGAATTTTTCAATCAGGACTCATCATAAATATGCCCCTTGTGTAGATTTGTCGCGACCTCTTAAGGTTATGATGTAAAATTTTTACATGTATGCAAATATGTGTACAAATGCAAAAACATAAACTTAGAAAAGTAGTATCTGTCGTATCTATAGGTACTATAGTATCCATGAAGTATCTATCAATCAGTAACAGATACTTAGGCTCTGTTAAGGATAGCATATATTAAATACGTAACCTAACCTAGGTACCTTCCCCCCCCCCTAAACCCCAAAAAACCACAGTTCAAATATTGTAAACGCAATGAAACGTAATTGCCAAAGATAATTAGGCTCTACTGATGCGAAATCTTATGTTGCTCAAAATAATTATTTATTTTGAGGGGGCTGTAAGGGGCTTCAGATTTTGCTTTTTGAGATAGGATGGGGCTAAAATAAAATTGTCCCCGATCTACCTAAACGGCTTGCACTACGAGCCCCCATGGCACTTAATATCTATTTATGGTTAAGTAAATAAAAGATTAGTGGGAGGTAAATCAAAAGACATTATGACACCAGGTTATGAAAATAGAGTGTACGCAATATCTCGGAAACGGCTCAAGTTGATCAAGTTGAAAATTTAAGGGAGTGTTGGAAAGCCTTACTTTTTTGGAGGGGGGCACAACACCTAAAGAGTTGCGTTGTGATGTTTTAGGGATACGAAATTGGTTTTATGTAAAACAAAAAAAAATCCCTGTTCTCTAATTTGTATGCATGGTTCTCTTTGGTTCTCTAATTTGGTTCTCTTTTAGGTCGTATGTAAAGAGTCAAAAATCAATGAGAGAGGAAATTGCCCGGGCAAGTGAGAAACCCATAGAGAAGATATCCGAAGAAATCTCAGAAATGATGAAGCTCCTGAGTGCTATTAATTCGGGTATATCTCGAAACATGAACATCACAAATAAGCTCAAATTCGAAGTTGCTAAGGTATGCATTCAGAATTATTTTTTTTGCCCATCTGAATATAGAATTAACCATGCTGGGCTTTTTTAAGCCTTGTAGTATTTTCTCTTTTTATCTCTTTTTTTCTTGTATTTCTATGTATATTTTGTCTGTATGCTTTCATTGTTAAGGAATGGAAATTTAAAAAGGCGTAAATGTTGAGCATACTCTTAATGTATGATGCAAAAAATCTGACTTTTTTTTGTGTCGGAGGTTGAATCATGGTTGCAGCAATAGCTAAAACCTAACAAAAGAACGAACCACAGCCCATAGTAACCATTAATGCAAAAAATCTTTTTTAAAGAACTTAAAAGAAAAAAAATTGCTGTTTTAAACTAATTCAGCAAGGCTAACTATTATTTCGATTAATCTTAATGGTAAAAGTTTGTTGCGAAACAAATTTATCGGAATTTCAAAATATAGCCATTATATGCCTATTTCAGCCATTATATAGTCATTTCGGGCCAAAATATGGCCTGAAAACCCTCGAAAAGGGTATTGGATCGAAATGAAGACTGAACCATTGGAACCTTTATTGTCGAAAATTCAATGCTTGAAAGCTACAGCCTCCCACCGTGAACAGCAATGAAAACCTTCTTTTTTCCTTTTTTTCGCATTGGTAGTACTCATGTGTCCTTTTATCTTTTCCTTTTTTTTCTTCTTCTTCGCCGCTAACGGTGCCCTGTATATATATGAAAGAACTTGCAATCTCTAGCGGAGGCCTCTGGAATGATGAAGTGATTAAGGTTTGAATACCATTCACCAAAATATCGCTTTAAACGTCAATTGGCTGTTGCGTGGCAAAGAATAATCTAGGTACAAAAAGTAAATTTGAGACACTATAACCATAATAATTCTTTTTGTGTCACTACTCCAAGTTTTTATTTTTGTGAAACTTTACAACCTCCATTTGGCGTTTGACAGTAAAATTAACGGCTTTAATAGAAAGGAGTTTCACAAGTGATTATAAGTATTTATCGCAAGTGATAAATATTCAAGCAAATATATTTACAGCGAATATTTGCACACTATAGCATATATGCACAATATACGCTTTTGTGATGATCAGACGAAAATTGTCCTGTCCCCTGTCCTGTGTAAAATTTGATATCCTTCCCTCCTCTCCTCCAACTGTCAATGAAAGTTTCAGCTTTATCCCTTAACCGTCAAAATGAAACTTAGTTGACTCACACAAATTGTCATTTTTGAAATGTAGGAAAAGAACAGGCTAAAGCTTAAAGAAAACACAAAATTCTTTTAATCAAGAAAAAAAACCAAATGAAACAGAATATACAAAAAATACAAATTCAAATTTAAAATGAACAGACGTTTTCACAAATTAATTAAAAAAAAAATTCCGAAAAATAAGTTTTTCAAAGAAAAGTAAAGGCCATTTTAAACTTAACCTCAGGAGATAAAAATACCTATTAAAATTCAAACTCAAAACGACCAGAAGTTACTATTAATGAATAAATGAAACCCAAAACGAACAGAAATTAAATAAACAATCATAGCAAAAAACATACAACAATTAATAATATAAATGAATAAATAGATCTTAAAGCGAGTAACGCTTAGATTGAATATGAAAATCAAGCTTAAAACGAAAACAAATACTTTGCTATTAAAGTATAAATGAAACTTAAAATGAACAGAAATTAAATAAACATTCAATGTGAACAAAACATACAATATATATTAATGTAAATGAATAAATAAATCTTAAAACGAGTGAAACTTAAATTGAATATGCAAATCAAGTTTGAATCCAATAAAAAAACTGCAAACAAGAGTTTGGGTATCGTCTCACTGCAGAAGCCTAAAACCTGCTGCGTCATTGGCGCTTTACTGAAAACAATTCTTTGAAATATTTTCACTTTTGTAACTTTAATAAATCAAAAATTAATTAAGATTTTAGGGAATAAATATCAGCATATGTATATTAAATTGACAATGCACATTTTTTTTCAGTAAACTCATTTGAATTTTCAAACAGTTCGAGGTAACGAACTGTAAGTAAGGAGCGACCCGGCTCAATGGTAACCGAAACTCTAGAAAACGGGTTTTTGATACCAATAGATGTATCGAAAGAATCAGATTTCAATGCTGATTTCAAATATATAACTTTCATCAAGTTTAGTCCTACCCATCAAAAGTTACGCGCCTGAGAAAATTTGGCTGATTTTCGAAAAAAGGGGGAAAGACCCCCTAAAAGTTATAAAACCTTAATGAAAATCACACCATCATATTCAGCGTATCAGAGAACCCCCCTGCAGAGGTTTCAAGCTCATATCTACAAAAATGTGGAATTTTACATTTTTTGCCAGAAGAAAGATCACGGATGCGTGTGTATTTGTTTGTTTATTTTTTTTTTTTTTTTCCAGGGGTGTTAGTATAGACCCAGTGGTCCTATAATATCGTAGGAGGGCTCATTGGAACGGAAATTAAAAGTTATAGTGCCCTTTTTAAGTGACCAAAAAAAATTGAGGGCAACAAGGCCCCCACCCACGCTCAATTTTTTCCCAAAGTCACCCGATCAAAATTTTGAGATAGCCATTTTGTTCAGCATGGTCGAAAATATGATAAAAATGTCTTTTAGGATGACTTGATCCCCCAAAGTCCCCAGGGGGAGGGCTGAAAGTTATGAAATTTACTCAATGTTAACATATAGTATTGGTTATTGGGAAGTATACAGACTTTTTAAGAGGAGATTTTTTCTGTTAGGTGTGGGAATGAGAGTGTCGGGGGCTATATGGAAGGATCTTTACATGAAGGAAGTTTTCATGGGGGAAGGGAAATTGCCATGAAGGGGGCGCCGGACTTGTCAGCATTATTTATTGGTTATTGGGAAGTATACAACCATTTTCAGGAAGGATTTTTTCTGGGGGGGGGGGGTCAAGAGGCGGGGTTTAATCTGGAGAATATTTACTTGGATGATTTTTCTTTGGAGTAAGGGACATTTATATGTAGGGGGCGCCGGATTTCCAAGCATTATTTAAGAAACGATAAGAAGTTAAATAAAAAAAACAAGTTTTTTCAACTGAAATGTAAGAAGGAATATTAGAAGGAACTTAAAACGAACAGAAATTATAACGTATGTGAGGGGGCTCTCCCCCAAGTCAATACCTCGCTCTTTACGCTACAGTTTTTTTTAGTGCTTTCAAAAGAGCTATCTATTCTAATTAAACGACCTTTGTGATTCAGGGTTTTGTGAATCAAATTTTTTTTTAACTTTTAACGTAAAGAGTGTGGTATTGACTAAGGGGTGAACCCCTTCATATAAGTAATAACATACGTAATAAAAAAACAATAAAAAAACAAGCGATACGGCTCAATAGTAATCGAAACTTTTAAAAACACAATTTTGATGTCAATAAATGTATCAAAAGAATGTGTTTATAATGCTGATTATAAATATATAAATTTTATTAAGTTTAGTATTACTCATCAAATTCTACGAGCCTGAGAAAATTTACTCGATTTTTTAAAGAGTGGGGAAACATCCCCTACAAGTGAAAGAATTTTAATGAAAATCACACCGTCAGATTCCGCGTATCAGAAAACCCTATTACATAGTTTTCAAGCTCATATTGCAACTTTGTATTTTTTGCCAGAAGAAAAATATACGAATATAGAAGTTAGTTACGTAAGTTAATTTGTAAAGACATCCATTTAGCAAAAGAAAAGTAAAATTTTTATGCAAATAAAAGCTGCATTAACTAAAAAACGATCAGAAATTAAATAAAAAAAACAAGTTTTTTAAACTGAAAGTAAGGAGCGACATTAAAACTTAAAACGAACAGAAATTATTCCGTATATGAAAGGGGCTGTCCCCTCCTCAACGCCTCGCTCTTTACGCTAAAGTTTGACTCTGTCTCACAACTTTATTTTTTAAAACAATAAAAAACTTTAGCGTAAAGAGCGAGGCGTTGAGGAGGGGACAGCCCCATTCATATACGGAATAATTTCTGTTCGTTTTAAGTTTTAATGTCGCTCCTTACTTTCAGTTTAAAAAACTTGTTTTTTTTATTTAATTTTTCAGTAAAGTACAAATTATATTCTGGCTTTTAGAAAGCATAGGGGTTTTGAACCCTACTCACATTAATTTATGCTCGTTACTCTAATATTTATTTTAATTTTTGTTCGTTTTGGGTTTCATTTATTTATTGATACTGATTAGGGGTAGTTGTATGCTTGGTAGATTATATGATAGTCCGGACGTCAGGTGTCGAAAATGTGAACCATACGACGACGGAATGGGGCTGCTCTGAGAATTAGCCTACCCTCCACCCCCTAAATTGACCATGCGGATTCAAAAATACCAATGGCACTTGCTTGCGGGTGGTGGAACACTCCGAAATTGGACACTTTATTATATTTTGGTGTTTCATGCAAGAAAATACGTGTTCCACAAAGTTTGAGGTGCAGTTTTCCGCTCAAATAAAAATACCTAGAAGCCATAGAATGTTTTCATAACAAACTAACACGATTAGTTAAAAAAAAATGGCAAAACTTTATGAGTCTTGAACAGTCTTGGAAAGTATAAACAAAATCAAATTGAATATTAGATATATAATGATATTAATTGTAGAAAGATCAATCAGTTCAAGTTTTTTTTCACTGTAATTTTTATTTTCATTTTCAATGCTGTAAGAACTGGAAAATAATAAATTTGTAATATACGAGTAATTCGTTTTCAGTGAAGCACCAATGACGCAGAAGGCTTTAGGTTTTTACTGTTAAAGAAGGGGGCAGTATCCAAATTTTGCTTGTACTGGAACTATATTTGTCTTGACCAATCTTGAAAAGAACTAATAAATTAAACTGAATATTTGATGCATAATGATATTAATTGCTAAAAGCTCATCAGTTCAAAATTTTACTGTAATTTTAATATTTATTTTCAATATTAAGTACAAAAGAAAACATTTGTAATATAATTCGTTTTCAGTAAAGCGCCAATGACGCAGTCGGTTTTAGGCTTCTGCAGTAAGACGATATCCAAACTCTTGTTTGTAGTTATTTCTATTCGATTCAAACTTGATTTGCATATTCAATTTAAGTTTCACTCGTTTTAAGATTTATTTATTCATTTACAATAATATATATTGTATGTTTTGTTCACATTGATTGTTTATTTAATTTCTGTTCGTTTTAAGTTTCATTTATACTTTAATAGCAAAATATTTGTTTTCGTTTTAAGCTAGATTTTCATATTCAATCTAAGCATTACTCGTTTTAAGATCTATTTATTCATTTATATTATTACTTGTAGTATGTTTTTTTGCAGTGATTGTTTATTTAATTTCTGTTCGTTTTGGGTTTCATTTATTCATTAATAGTAATTTCTGGTCGTTTTGAGTTTGAATTTTAACAGGTATTTGTATCTCCTGAGGTTAAGTTTAAAATGGCCTTTACTTTTCTTTGAAAAACTTATTTTTCGGAAAGTTTCTTTTTAATTAATTTCTGTTCGTTTTTGATTGCAAAAAGTTTCAAGTATTTTTTGCATGGGGGGGGGTGCTTACTGTCCGGTTATTCTTGACTTTAAAAAACGGATCTAGAACTTTCAATTTAAATCGAATGAGGCTTTTATCAAAGTCTACGATTACCTCTTTGATAAAAACCTTATATATGAACAATAGACAGCTTGCATAACTTGTGGACAGCGATTGACAACAATGAATGGATTGATAAAATAGCTCCAATAAGGGGGTTTAGACCATTTCACTTGCTGGCACAAAGAGATCACGGCTGTTTGGAATTGACCTTAATAGGAATTTGTGTGCCAAAGCAATTTTGCATCTATCACAGAGTATTTATTTTAGCCTTATAATTGAATAATTATTATTCATTCCCAATGTTTTCTTCCCATAAAACTCATTTTACCATAACTTATAATTTCCCCTTTATAAGTTATGCTTCAGGGCATATCTTACAATACCTACCCCTGGGCCCGGGTGGGCTGTGTCGACACCGGAGTTTTTGTTATCAGAACTTTAAACTATTTTAAAAAAATGTCTATCTCAAAATTTTTATCTGATGCATTGAGGGCGTGGAGGAGGGAGAGGGGCTAGTTGCCCTTCAATCTCTTTTGACTCTCAAAAAGTGAACAAGAACTTTCAATTTCCAATCAAACGAGCCCTCTTTAAAGTTTATACGAGCATCCTTCCATAAGAAATAATATGAAGGATTCGGAGAATCCTTAAATTACAATCCTTGCCCTGAGGGATTTGGGGGAGTTGTAATACTCAAAGACCTAATTTCCAGAACTTAAAACTACGTTTAATAAAATGGCTGTGTTAAAATTTTTATTGGATGTGTGGGGAAAAGGTGGGCGTGAGAGGGGGGTTAGTTGCCCTCAAATCACTTTCGACTATTACATAGGGCACTAGCCCTCGGAATTTCCAATCGAATGAGCCTTTTTTGAAGTTTCTACGACACAGCCTTCTATAAAAACCTTACATGCCCCCAGGGCATAACTTAAAACCCTTGCCCTGAGGTTTGTGGGGGATTCTCCTCCTCAAAAACATATTTTCTATCTGGAAATCAACTACGCTGAACAAACTGGCTATCTCAAAATTTTGATTGGTTGTGTATGCGGAAATAATGGGCCTGGGGGGGGGCTAGTTGCCCTCAAATCACTTTCGACTATTAAAAAGGGCACTAGCCCTTTGAATTTCCAATTGAATTTAACTGTTTTGAAGTTTCTACGACAACGCCTTCTATAAAAACCTTATATGCCCCCAGGGCATAACTTAAAACTCTTGCCGAGGGTTGTGGGGGAGTGCCCTCCTCAAAAATATATTTTCTATCTGGAAATCAGCTATACTGAAAAAAATGGCTATCTCAACAGTGTGATTGGATGTGTTTGGGGAAATTAGGGGCGTAGGGGGGGGCTAGCTGCCCTCCAATCACTTTCGACTATTAAAAAGGGCACTAGCCCTTTTAATTTCCAATTGAATGTAACTGTTTTGAAGTTTTTACGACAACACCTTCTATAAAAACCTTATATGCCCCCAGGGCATATCTTAAAACCCTTGCCCTGAAGGTTCTGGGGGAGTGTCCTCCTCAAAAACATATTTTCTATCTGGAAATCAGCTACACTGAACAAAATGGCTATCTCAAAATTTTGATTGGATGTGTTTGGGGAAATGATGGGCGGGGGGGGGGGGGGCTAGTTGCCCTCCAATCACTTTCGACTATTAAAAATGGCAGTATCTCTTTAATTTCCAATCTAATGAACTTGTTTTGAAGTTTTTACGACAACACTTGATATAAAAACCTTATATAGCCCAAGTGCAGAACTTAAAAACCTTGCCCGGAGTGTTTTGTGGGATTGCACTATTAAAAAATATATTATAAATCCGCAAATCAACTACGCTGAAAAAAATGGCTATCTGAAAATTTTGATTGGATGTGTTTTGGGAAATGATGGGCGTGGGGGGGGGGGAGGGGGCTAGTTACACTCCAATCACTTTCGACTATTGAAAAAGGCACTAGCCCTTTAATTTCCAGTCGAATGAGCATGTTTTGAAGTTTCTACGACAACGCCTTCTATAAAAAACCTTATATGCCCCCTGGGCATAACTTAAAACCCTTGCCCTGAGGGTTGTTGGAGAGTATTCTCCTTAAAAATATATTTTATATCTGGGAATCAAATACGCTGAACAAAATAGCTATCGTACAATTTTGATTGGATGTGTATTGGTGAGTGATGGGCGTGGAAGGGGGCTAGTTGCCCTCCAAACATTTTGGACTATGAAAAAGGGCAATAGCCCTTTAATTTCCAATCGAATGAGCCTGATATGAATTTTCTAAGACAACGCCTTCTATAAAAACCTTATTTGTCCCCAGGGCATAACTCAAAGCTCTTGCTCTAAGGGTTGTGGGGAATTATCCTCCTCAAAAAAATATTTTCTGTCTGGAAATCAACTACGCTGAACAAAATGGCTCTCTCAAAATTTTTATTTGATGTGTTTGGGGAAATGAGGGGCGTGGGGGGGAGGGGGATAGTTACACTCCAATCACTTTTGACTATTAAAAAGGGCACTAGCTCTTTAATTTCCAATCGAATGAGCCTGTTTTGAAGTTTCTACGACAACGCCTTGTATAAAAACCTTATATGCCCCCAGGGCATAACTTAAAACCCTTGCCGAGGGTTGTGAGGGGGTATCCTCCTCAAAAATATATTTTCCATCTGGAAATCAACTATGCTGTATAAAATGAATATCTCCAAATTTTTATTGGATATTTGGGGAAGAATGATCGGCGTGGGGGGGGGGAGGGGGGCTAGTTACACACAAATTCATGTTGAAACTTAAAAAGGGGAATACCTCTTCAATTTAAAAATGAATGAGCCTGTGTTGAAGCTTCTACAACATCGTCTTCTACAAAAACCTTATATACCTCCCGAGCATAACTTAAAACCCTTGTCCGGAGGGTTGTGGGGGGGGGTATCCTCCTCAAAAATATATTTTCTATCTGGAAATCAACTACGCTGAATAAATTGGCTATATCAAAATTTTGTTTGGATGGGTTGGGGGTAAGGAGGGGCGTGGGGGGAGGGGCTAGTTGCCCTCTAATCAATTTCGACTATTAAAAAGGGCACTAGAACTCTCGATTTTCAATTAAATGAGCCCCCTTTGAAGTTTCTACGACGACCCCTTCCATATGAAGTGCCTCTGGGGAAAAAAAATAAATAAATAATAATAAAACATTGGAGCCGTATGGCCTTTACTATAGGCAACGCTACAGCGTTGCCTCTGATAGCTGGTGTGGCTGTCCCCCTGAAACCCCCAAAGGTTTGTCATTTACAATTCTATCCACGCTTAAGTATTTTAAATATACTGCTGCACAGTTTATACAGATGCGGTGCATTAGAGTACAATGTTTTCTACTCCAGAAGGGCTTACTTTTTTTTTTTTTTTTTTTTTTTTTTTTTTGCATAAGAGCCATGCAATAATGGGCAAATGCTTCTTTGATTTAGTCTACGGATATGCATATTTTATATATTATGCATATTTTATATATTTTATTTGTTTTTAATTTTGTTGAGTCATTGATTCCATTAACTCCATTGGGGTCAAGCCTTTTTCCTCTTTTTATTGACACGGGCGTTTTTATTTAAGAACGCAAACTAATTCCGGGTGTAGGAATGTATTTGGAGGCGAGGGGGGCATAAGGTCGAACCTAGTCAGGAATAGGTGAATGACACGGAATTCATAAAAAAAAATATTGGAGACGTTATAAAAAGTATTGATTGAAGAACCGTTTTCACTTCTCTTTTTAGGAGCTGCAAAACGTAGAGATGGCCCAGCGAACGCAAGATACCCCCCAAGGACTACAAATGGAGAACACTGTACCAATGGACTTCTTTTTTAATTTAGTAGAAGGTTTTGAGAGGAAAATACATGCTTTTCGACAGCAAATTGAAGAAGCTTCCAGAAATATGCAGACACTCCATCAAATGGGATCTATGTCAGCTAAAGGTTTTTCCCCCTTTTTTGGTTTTGTGGAGCTAAAACCACATTTTTCTATGAATGGTTTGAAACATAGTTCAGGTTTTTTTCTTTTTAAAGGAAAAAGTATTCTTTTATTTTCTTTTTAAAGGAAAAAGGTTCTTTTTCTTATCATTTTTTATTTCTCTTTCTTCATTCTTTTTTATTCTTTTATTTCTTCCTTTTATCTATTTGTCTTTTCTTTTTTTCATACCTTTCTCTATTCCAACTGTTTTGCTTTATGTTTATCATTTTTTATTATTAATGACAGAAATAAATAGCCACTTTTCAGTTTTTAGGGAATTTCTTTTAAATGTGACATTATCCCTGTGCTTCATCTGAGATTCAATTTACAGAAAGTTCTTGCGTAAAAATGGAAAAGTGTGTACTTTTGTCTTCTTTTTTTTAGTTTTCTTGATAGTAAAAACATTTTTTTCTCATTAAAAATATCTTTCTGGGGAAGGTATTCTATTAATTTATAAACAGTTTTAAAATGAGATAAACTCCTTTAGCCCAGAAATCAGTTTTCTCTGTTTAGGAACTAGACAAAGTATTGTAATTTTTCCCCACTAGCCAATTCAACCTTATTATACAGGTGTGGCTCTCCCTGAGATTTATTCCGCGGATAATTTAGGCAACTGTGGTCCAAAAATGCGTCTTTTATTATGCTATGACCTTTTCATAAAAATCCTCTTGTAGCCCCTTTCGAACAGGGCTATCAACTGCTGACGTGCAAAAAGAGTGCAAGTCAAAAAATTTGCATGCGCGCGGCTGCTGCTGCTTGCGCATCACCTCTGAGGTATAAAAGAGTGCATTTCAAACAGAAAGTGTGCAAGTTGGTAACCCTATTCATTGGGTTAATTATAGTTCTGACGAAATTGCTAACTACTGACGTTCAAAGTGAATAAAAACTAACACCCATAAAGAGTGATTTTCAACTCTTCCGCATCACCTCTAAGTTAAAAAGGAGTGCATTTTACACAAAAAGTGTGCAAGTTGGCAACCCTGCTTTCAACCCCTTTAACTGTCGGACCTGTATGTACTTTGTTTTAAATTTAGTAGATTTAAAAATGAAATTTAAAAACGAGTCTTTTGTGGTCTAAATCAGTAACGAAACAGAGCTCTCTGAACAAAAGAAGAGATTGACTGAAACATAAAATGCGCAAAGGCAACCATGTATTAGATGAGGCCGTTGCGCTTTCCAGCTCACCGCTAAGTTCACTAGTATATAGTATATCTTTTTCTTAAAATCCAAAAAGACAGAAACACATGTAAAATGCTTATGTTAACTTATGATGAATCCCCTTTTTCTTCATCTCCCTTTTGAATCTTAGTTATTTTAAATGGGTAGTGAATTTATTCTAGTAAGCTAAGGGAGGCTTTATCCTCTAGATATTACGAAACTTCCGAATATGCCTTTTGAAATTTACATAACCGAATATGAATACATGAACTTACATATTCCCGAGTTTTTGTTCTGTAAATTCTTCTAAAACTGTTTAAAAATTTAATTTTCTCGTCTTACTTTCAATTGGCATAACCGCTAAACTATTTAATCTATTCCTGATTCATTGTTGATATCAGATAGTTTCTCATTGGTTTTAGGCCAGAAAATGATCTCTCTCTAGAAGCAACGCTTACTGGAATTGTTAAAAATATTTCACAATTTCAAAAAAAAATTGTTCATTTTGAGGGCTGCGCGTGACGCCAATGGGCCTAATCATTCCAATCGCCCTTTATATGGTCCTGGGGGGGGGGGGTGGTTGAGAGTGCTTTCTAATCTAGGCAATTTTTGTTACCTTTCAATTTTTAATTGCTCTCTCCTATTACTTTTAATTGCTCTCTGCTATTAATTTGAAGTTTCATTAGCTAGATTGTTTTCCCTGGTTTCTGCAGCAGTGCAGATTTTTTCACCGCTTCACTATCTCCTGCACTTCCTACACTATAGAAAAAAAAGCTTATAACGTTCACTAGGTATAAATTTGGAAAATTTTCCCCGGATGTGTGGGAGGGGAGTTGGTCTTTGAAAAAAAAGCCCCAAAACTAGGCGAATTATCTGGAAAATATAATACATTCCTGGAAGAGACATTTTTAGAGTATTTTTTTAGCAATCTTTGGATTTTTAGAGCAGAGGTGTGGACCCAGTGTGTATCTCCTGACATGGGAAAAATCTGGCCCTGGAAGTGTTGCAGATTAAAAATATAATCAGAGAATGTCTCTTCTATTTTAGAGTTAGAATTTAAATATTTAATACTTGTAACAGTTGTTTTGAAAGGGGAGGGGTGGACCCTACCCCATGCGTACTTATATGCAGAGAAATATGAGTCTAGAACTGTTCTGATATAAAAACATCGGTCTTTGTATTTTAGAGTGAAATTTAAATTTTCAGTTATAGGGACTGTTGTTTTAAGAGAGGAGCTGTGGATCCAGAGCTCCCTCCCTCCTGCTTACTTAAATGCAGCAAGAGGTGAACTGTTTTAAAGTTTAAAGTAAAACTGTTGTAGAACCGTTCTAAGCTTAAAAACATCAGTAAAGAATATCAGCTCTATTTGAAGTTAAGTTTAAACATTTAATGCTAGTTACTGTTGTTTAACCATGAGTTTGTTAACTGTCCTATATTTCAACGTCTGGAAAATTGTCCCATTTAGACTTGATTGATGCCGTAAAGAAACTTCATGAATCATTTGTAACTATGGCAAGTCGGCTGTATCATGTCCATCGAGAGATTCAAGCATTACGTGACGGCATGCTTGGTCAGCAAAGGGTCACCCTAAGGTAAATTGTAATTACATTTATTATATTCAAATCAAAATCTAGTTAAAATTAAGAAAACATGTTTGGCCAGCAAAAGATTAGATTAATTTAACTTATATTTACATCCTTAAACTGCTTAAAAAGTTTTAGTGTTATAAGTCACACTATTTGAGGATTTTTCTCTTATTTCTTGCGTTCAATCCTTGAGTATCCTTGTCCTGTGTAGTATGTATGGTATGTGGTTTTCTGAGCTATAGTTTTAGAGCAATAGAACTAAACATCAGTACATAGCCAGCTGGGGAAAGTGCTTTTTGGACAACCAGTAGGCCTATAGGCTATTTTTGCACATTGAAATTCCCTTGGCTAAAAAAATATAAATAGGCTATAAATGTTGAGCTGATTATTTGAAAGTTCTGCCTCTTCTTCTGAAGAGAACTATGGCACTTATTTAGTAGCTGGTAAACAGGTGAGAAGAACCACATCAAAATCTCAAAGCTGCTATATGAAAAACAGGTTTTTACTGCCTAGTGAGGTATTGGTCACTCTGGGACAAATATTTAAACTTTAGTTTTTTGGGGTTGAAGAGGCAAAAAAGCTACCTAGGTTAGGTTAGGTTTTGCAGTCTATTTTTTTAGGGTTTTTTTTTATGCATTAGGGCTGAATAGCGACTGAAATGTGAAAAGTCGTCTTTGTCAATTTTAAAAACTTAAAAAAGGGGGGTCAAACCCAGTTTGAACCTTAGCCGTTGTCTTCCTCCTTCTGCTTCAGTAAGATCTCCAGTTTAACCTCAACCCCAATACAACCCTAGTAAAATTCTCCATAGAGAAATATAGAGGAATCTTTTCCTACACAAAATTGATAAGTTAAATTTGTGAATTTTTAAATTAAAAGTCTTATTTGAAGTCTACTTAAATTGTCACTTTTACCGGTTTTTAAGGAGTTTGCTCTTTTGGCTCTTAATCGTAATGAAATTAGTAATTTATTTAATGTCAAAAATCTGTAACTGTTTTAAGTAAGAACCGCATTATCAGAACTGTTGTGCATGTTGGAATTAAAGCATATCATATATGACATTTTATGGCGATACGAGGCCTTAAAAATAATTTTATGAGCTTCAGCATTGGCTGACCGTCTCGAAGACAAAGGGTCTATTGTCAAATTCCCCCAGGATCTAGGTCTAGCTATTATGAAAGCTGTCGGGACTTTGTGGTTTGACTGTGAAATTTGCTGAGAAGACGATGAATTTTTATTTTTCCAAGAGTTTTCTAAAGTAGGTGGTTACATATGGGACTCTGAAAGTGGCAAAATTACTAAAATGATTATTTTTTAGCTGATTTTTAGCGTCAGTTTGCAAGAACATTTTTAGGGGCTGCCCTTTCCTGAATTATTAAGAAGAAATTTCTGCTCTGTTAAATGGAAAAAATCAGATTTTTGATGGTGAAAGTTTCATTAAATCTGAACATCTCTCTCTGGCACAAAAAAAGGGAAGTTAAAATTGTCTTTCTTATATTCCTGGAAAGTAAATGTCGGCTTTTAGTTTTCTGAAGTTTATTCGGATCTCTTATACAAGCTTTACTAGTTATGGTAAGACGGTTCAATGATTTCTAAACTGTTACCCACGGAAACTAAAAAAGTGTGTAATGGACGAGATAAGTGTGATTCTTTGAGGTTTCTTATCACCTTAACCGTGACATGCAGTAACAGTGCATATATTAATGTCAAATATTAAATCAAAATGCCAGATATTATGTGTCAAATAATGGCATATATAAAATATCGTAAAATGTCATCAATATTATATATCAAATCGAAACTATCAAATAGGTTGTAATGGTTGTTGATACATGGCATCAGATCTAATGTTTTGACTATAACATACAGTTACAGTAAATTTATAAAATAGTAATACAGTCGACTCACGCTAACAGTTTGACCTATAAAAATAACGGGCTATAGAGGTAAACCAAGTTACATAAACCAAGTAAACCAAACCAGTAAACCAAGTTACAGAGGTACACAATCGATCAATTTACTCCCTACAGCCACTACAAAGTTAAGAATAGCTTTATTTCTATAATATTGACTATTGACTATAATATTGACTAATTATTGACTTTCAAAAATCAATTATAAATTTAGTTTGCTTTGAAAAAGTCACCCGACATTTACAGAATCTGATGCAAAAGTATGTTAAACAAAATTAATACATGTCAAAGTTTACGCGTTGTAGCCTGCGTACCGGGGTTTCGACTAACAGAGGTTCTTTTAAGAAACTTCGAGATACAGAGGTAAACTTTGACCTTTGGTGGTAAAGTGAAAATCAAATGACGACTTTTCTACTGAATTTCGAGTTATAAAGTTAATTTTCGAGTCACTTCGACTTGCATATGACCGCAAAATTATTCAATTTATGTATGGTTTTTCTTCGACGTAGACGGGTTTTTCCAAGGAGATTGAAAATAATTTGACATATCGAGGATTTCGATTTATCAAGGTTCAAGTTATCGAGAATCGACTTTTGTAAGTGTTTTTTTATTTACAAAAAGTTGTGTTTTTTACAATTAATATTTTTTACAAAACGAGATTTAAATTAAATGTAGTTGTGTTCCTTGTGAATTACTAAACAGTTAAGTCGGAATTGTTTCCTAAGAGTAGTTTTTATTTATTCTTCTCTGGAAAATGTCTGTCGATAGCTACGTCACAAATCAGTTCTTAAGAAGTATCGAAAGTTCTTAAGATCTTAAGAAGTAACGTTCAGTTCTTAATTAAAGTCAATCAGTAAAGTAAAGTAAAGTCAAGTTAAATTCTTAATTAATTAAAGTTAATTAAAGTAAATCAGTTCTTAAGAAGCAACGAAAGTTCTTAAGTTCTTAAGAAGTAACGAAAGTTTTATTGGGAGGCCTAGACTAGACCTAAACTAGACTAAGGCCTAGACTAGTATTGTACTCATGGAATCATGAGTCTCTGAGTTTCATGAAAACTTTAACAGGGACTTAGCAAAAGTCTGGTTTGAACTCAAATTTAAGTGCCACTTTTACAGGCTTTTAAGGCCCGGTTCTGTTTCCACCCTTTAGCACAGTAAATAATTTGTTAAATATCAATCTGGCGAAATTTTCTTATGAAAAATCATAGCGAAAGGAGATGATAAATGTAAAGTGCTCTAGATCTTAATTAGGAAAAAAGGAACGGTACTGGAAATAGAAAAAATATTTTCTGTCGGATATAAAACAAACTAGCCAAAATATTAAGATATGGTATAAAAGAGCTTTAGATAAAGGTCAGTTTTTTCATGGAAATGGAAGGCCTTTTGGGGAGTCTAATAACTCCCTCTCCCCTCGACTTGTCCAGGAGGGCTCTTGTCAAAAAATAGAGTCGTAAATATTTAAGAAAACATGTTATTTTGCTAATGATAATTGCCGATTGTTGTTTTGAAGGGTTTCCTGATGTAATTGTTGTAACTTGTTTTTTTCTTTTTTTGAATGAGTCATTGTTGTTTATTCTTCTTGTTTTTTTTTTTTGTTTTTTTCGTTGATAGGGACTTCACAAATCAGCCTCTAAGAAGTGACGGAAGTTTAATTGGGAGCCCTGCGCCAAGTCGACAAAGTATTGGGCTCATGGGACCATCTCCGTTTTTAGGTAATTAATAACTTTTTTTTTAATTTTAGAGGATCATTATCAAAAACCTACAGAGCGAAAATTGTTACTTTTGTGGATGAATTCTTTTTTATTTTCGTTGTTCTAACAAATACTAGGGTTATCTTTTGTATTCCTGTTGTTATTTTTTTTTCTAGAAGTTGGATTGTCTCTAGTTGTATTTGCATTCTTTTGTATGCATGCGGTGTTTGTCTTTTTTGTTTTCCTTCTTTATTTATGGTTATATATGCCTTATTAATTTAATCCTTCTAATTGTATTTGTATTCGTTTCTGTGTTTTCATACTTGTGTCTTTTTTGCATTCCTTTTTTCTGTATTGAAATTGAAACTATGATGATTAATTTCTTATGCAAATAGTACTTGTATAGTGTTAATCATACGAACCAGAGACTGTACAAAGAAATATATCCTGCCTTAATTAGCGTAACAGACACATCTCAGTATTTTAGTATTTTTGATTTTTTCATATGAGCTGCTGCGTGAGGGCAAAATTTAAAGTCTAGTTCTGGATTAGGGCTATGCTATGGTTCATTGGTGCTTCCTTTTCATCTAAGTAAATCAACAAACACATTTTATGTGTGATAGACGGGTGAAAATAGACATGCATTCACGCAGAAGAAAGATTTCCCTTCCCCCTTTTTTTGCAAGACCAAAGATCTTTAAAAAGTTCAAATATGTATTCGGGAAAACATAACCATTTTCTGAAGAAAAAAAATTACTTCTAAAAATCAAGTTAAAATTTTGGATATCTTCTGTCTTTTAACATAATTTTTTCCGCATTTTCGAAAGGTCTATGTGGAGAATATGTACGACCCTTTGTTGTTTTACAACAGAAGGTACATTTTTAGCTCAATCGATACTTCAGAACTTTCCCTAAAATTTGGAATAATCCTACGAGCGAAATTGTTCCCTTATCCTGTTTATCTTTTTCACCATCATTAATCAGCAAAAAAATTAAGCTACAAATGATTTCATAACATTCTCTTTAGACTCCGATGCCGCGCCGGCGCATACATTGAACGCCTCTGACGAGATGCCTGGTCGGCTACCGCCAGTGTCGTAATGTACCGCTGAAATGACGCGGCCTCGTTCGGCTGACTGAATTAATTTTCGCCAATTCTTTATTGCGTCAACAGCAATGTTGGAGCTTTTCTTTTCTCGTGTGGCTAAGGATTTCAATTTTCCTGCTTAGAAATCATGTGCAGTTTTCAAAATTAAACAAACAAATTCGAATACAAATAGTTTGCAAGAATTCCTTGTGCTTGCAGGGTGAGTTTTTATTCGGCACTAGTTCTTATAGCGCACCCACTGAATAGACATTTGTCTTTCGAATAGACACTAGATTAATTTACTGGTAGGAACTTGAAAATTAAGGACCTCTCTATTTCAAGACACCTTGGTATGGCAAAGAATCAATATTTCTAGAGTCATTGCCATAGGCAGGCGTTCATAAATACTGAGGTTTTGATTTCGTGACATAGCAGCGTTCCTTGAAACGGGAGGTTCTCTAAATTCTCAAGTTCCTAACTGTTAAATTCTGAATGTAACATTGAGGACAATTAATGTGTTTCCTTATTTATCATAAAATACTGGAATTGTAATAACTAGGAGCAGTTTAGGAGGTGTATAATTACAGGAGGGGGACCTATTTCAGACATCGACAGAAATGAATGGGAAGGAAACTACAAATGCAGGTCTTCCTAATCACCATCTCAATAGTTATATCTATTATACTACTTCTACTAAGAACTCACCGCAGAAAGAGCCGCCTCAGGCCAACACAGCTACGCATGCTCCTCCTCCATCCCAATCTATTCAAAGCGTCTCTCTTTAGACCATCCCAGGAACTTCCCACTTTCCTTGAATCGTTCTTTGTGACATCCTTCCACCTCAACCGCGAACGACCTGCTTTCCGTTTTGCCCTAAACAGTTGGCCAAAAAGGACAATCTTCGACAATCTGTCATTCTTCATCTGCAGAATGTACCGTAGCCATCTCAGCCTTTCTCTCGTTGTAGGCCTAGAAAGCAGGATTAAACCACACTTTTCGTATAGCCCACTTTCTGAAATACAGTCAATCAGCGGGGTACCCAGTAAAATCTGTATACAATTTCTCTGGAAAACATCAAGGAAATTTTCATCTGCTTTTCGGAGCTTCCATGCTTGAGAACCATATTTGACCACTGTCATCACTGAAGCTTTCAATATTCTAATCTTGATTTGCAGACTTATGTTCCTATTCTTTCAAACTTTTTTTTTACTGTGAAAAAAATACTTTAGCCTTGACTATTCTATTTTTAACATCTTCACTGTTCCCGCCGTCTTTACTAATACTACTACCAAGGTAAGTGAAGCTGTCCACCTGATCAATCTTTTCGTTACCCAACGTCACCTTTTCAATGGAGATAGAATACAACCCTGCGTAACTCCTGATTTAATATGGAACCAGCTGCTAACCTCATTTCCGACCTTAATCACAGCAGTGTTATTCCCGTACATATTACTAATCACTCTAATATATTTGTCTGGAATGCCATACAAGGATAAGACCTTTGCTAAAGCTCTTCTATCAACAGAATCAAACGCTTGCCCATAATCTAGAGAACTGAGGACCAAAGGTGTTTGATAACTCAGACACTTCTCAATTATTAACCAAAATATGAAAATTAGGTTGACACATCGTCTACCTTTTCTAAAACAGTACTGTTCTTCTCTTATGACTTTTTCTGCAGTAGCTCTTAGTCTGAAAAGTATCATATTACTAAACAATTTGCTACCTACAGAGACCAGACTAATGCGTCGATAATTTCCACACTCACTCTTATCACCTTTCTTATAAAGTGGCTTAATTGAGGTTTTCCTAAAATCGTTAGGTACTTCCCGTTTTTCAAAAATCATATTCATAATCTTCAGTAACTTATTTCTAACCTCAGAGTCACCATATTTAATAAACTCATTTACCACACTATCCGCACCTGGTGCCTTATTATTTTAAATCCTTTTAGCACTGTCGCTAATTCTTCCTCACAAAAAAAAAAAAAAAAAAAAAATCTTCCTTCACATCCAAGGTTTCACAAACTTTTTCATTTTCCTCTATATCATTTCCTGCTACTATATCGTAGCTTAGCACATTCTCAAAATGTTCCGCCCTTTTCTCTTTAACTCTTTCCTTATCAATAATTGTGGCCCCGTATCCTATCTTAAACTGGGACAGGTCCGGATTGACTACTCCCTCTCAATTTATTTACTTGCCATTATATCTATTATACCACCTTGAAAACTGATGTATCAGTGAGCACTTTCGTTCTGCCCTCCTTTCTTCCTTGAAGCATTTTGTTTGCTTGGTGGTGCTGGGATGTGGTTGCACTTGTTCAGATGTGACTATCCTATTTCACAATGGCTGCAAAATCACAGGGCTTACTGAAAGCAGTGGATGAGAGAATGGCACTGCAGGTAGGGATGGGCTGGAGCTAGAATTTCTAATAAACTTTGCAACTTGCCACTAGCTTCATGGGCTAAAAAACCTTTGGTTGGTCTGTATTTAAGAGCACATATCTTCATTATCAAAGCAATCTGGATTGAAAGGGGATATACCTTCCAAATCCATTCTGGATTTTTGACCATCCACATATCCATGGATTGGTTGTACTGACACTTGGGTGGGTCAGAGACAGAAATATTCAATGGTTGCATACAGTGACTGCAATGGGTTGGTATTGTCAGCAATATGGCCCCACGCTCTTTGGCATAGTTTATCACATTTGGACGAAGATAAGCATCATGCTTCTCTGGTATGAGTATCATCAGGAGAAGCATGCAAATGCATCACTAAATATTTGATGCAGTTTATAAACATAGAACGTTTGATCTACCTATGAAAATAAGACTTGCTATTCCTAGCACAGTGTTACAAAGATAGCCTCTTATTTTAAAAAATCCATACTTTCAGGCTTCCAAATTTATTTAAAAAAAACATAATTACATAGTGGATCAGTGTTATAAAGTTGGTCTGTCTATTCACAAAAAAAAAATTCGTTAAAAGGCATTTCAACCGTGGAAGGCCTAGACTGCAGCCTAGCGTGGAAGTAAGACTTCTATGGGTGGGTAGGGCAGCATTTGTAAAATTTAAAATGGATAAATATGTGGTTAAACTTAGATATTTGTAAACGCTTTGAGATTTTTCGGGAACAAGGTCCCAAAAGCTCTCCTGTATAAATCTGGTGTTAATTAAATAATGATAAAAGAAGAAAATACATAATATTAGGTTTTGAGGATAACTGCGGATAACAGCCAGCGACTCGCGAAGTTTCTAACTCATGAATAAGTCCAAATCTGTTGTAAATTAAAGCTGGGTTTTGTGAAAGAATGATCAAAACTTAAATGTTTGCGGTCAACAATGATCGTGCCGGCGGTGCGCTGTCGACATCTCACCGGCGGATGTGCGGAAAGATTTTTCGTGCCACTGCTATTGGCCCTGCCGCCGCCGGCCTTCCCTAATTGGCGCGTCACCGGGTTCTAATTCTGTGGATACAAAAAACACTACACCTTCATAGGAAAGCTACGCCTTCCTTAGCTCTCTGGTGCCGTATGTTTTTAGCTTTATTTTCTCTGGTATTTCACCCCCGCCAGATTTTTTTTTTCTAAATACTTGCCATTTATGTTGAAGCTCAAACATTCCCGCTTGATATGTTTAGGGATGGCTGATCTAACAGACTTAATTCCGAACGTGTCCATGTTTCCTAAATTTAAAATATCTGCCTAGAATACGTTGTATTCTTTTACCAGATTGATTCGAATTTATTAAAAATTAAATTAAAGTTCATAATTAAAGGTTTGCAATTAAGTTCCATGTTTATTTGGATTAAACGTGTAATGTTCTGAAAGTAGCAGTAGCAGTAAATTAGGTTTGCAATTAAAGTTCCATGTTTATTTGGGTTAAACGTGTAATTTTCTGGAAGTAGCAGTACCACTGAGCCTTTTGATTGCAAAATGATTTTATGACTGTAATATGGTAGGCAAAGATATTTATTATGACAGTTTAGTATCTAATTATCTTCCACAGTGGAATCATCAGCTAAACTATATAAAGCATACGCACTTTTGAATTTTTGTACCTTGTGCGTTTATGACGTCCTTTTTGGCAACATAAATACAATAATTTCGGCGAATTTGCTACCAGTATGCTAAATATCTTCTTGGCATCCCATCTTTGGCAAGTAATTCTTGTGCTGCTAAAACATTTGGCACAGCAGACATTATTGGCAAATGCACATTTGCCAATTGGCAAAGACCCTATTTGGTGAATAGCAGCCAAATGCTATTGTCAAATGCACTGAAGCATGTAACAACGGGGAATTCATAGATAGCCACGGTGGTTCATTTTAAAGCAACGAATATGCCGTCTTTTTGTGTTATTATTGTGCTAATATTACATTGTGAATTTCGCTTTTGTTTTGTGTTTTCCTTCTTCCTTTTCTCTTTCTATATTATACTCCTTTTGTCATTGTATTTACAACTGATCATAAGACACATTAAATTTGATTGAAATGCAAAGAATGCCATTGTGGCCATTTGTGAAAAACAGTTCTTTTGTGTTGGGCTTATTATGAAGCTAATTAAAAAATAATAATAATAAATATAATACAGCCAATTTTTTTATTTTAGTTTCTATAAGCTTTTAATTACTTATTCAACGTAATACAGTGAGTCCAATTGCTTTTCGAATATAGTCCCTTCATTCTAGTTTAGCAACACTGTAACCAAGTTTCCTTAATTAACTAAATTAGCCGAACAGAATAGTTATGTCCTCTACAACTGAAAATACTAAAACAAAAAAAATTGCTTATCTACAATCATAGACAAAGAATATATAATAAAAAGTTATCTATTTGCCCTATCTTACAATGTTGAAAAAAAGGTTGGGTATCCGGGTGTCTTTAGGCTATGTGTTATGACATTATCGCGTGGTAGGGGCCTAAGAAACTGAGGATAGACGAGCAGAAGCACTAATTTGATTAACACTTTCAAACATTTTCAGTTGTACGTCTTTATTGCATATGTTTTGTCTGTGTCATAGGGACCTAGGGTGTTGGCCCTAGGTCCCGTAGTAAAATTTGCACTGGCCTGAGCTGCTTCAAAAGCTTTAAACCCAACTAAACGGCTGGGTTACAAAAACATACCCATTGTGCTTTTTCGTCAACATATGTTGTTTTATCCTCAGTCGACAGAGTAAACAAACGCTATTCGGACAAGTCTTATTTGATATCCAGGATACCTTCATAAGTTTCTAACATAGTTTACTTGTACTAAGAATATTAAAGAAAGTTTATCTGGAAACTGATTGCTCATCCTTGGGCAGGAGTGGAAAAAAAGAGAGAAAAATCAATGTTTTTCAATTGGTTTTAAAAATTAACTTTTTGATTTTGCTGGGTAATGCTGGATGACGCTAGTTATTTTTCCTCAGAGACAAACCTGAGTCTCTTATAACTTTTTCATGCCCTCTTTTAGAGTTTTTCATTCTTTTTTTGTTCTAGATTTATTTTTTGAGGGCTGAGTTTGTTAAGCCAAGTTTGCGATGTGCTTGTCCATTTAAACTGTCCTTAAATTTGGTAATAAAAAATTATATCTACTCGTCAGTAAGTTCACCGAACAGTGAAATCCTTGTTCATTCCTTCTTTTTTATTCAATTTTTTTTTATTTATTTTTTTAATGGTATCCGAGAATTATGGATTAACATAGAATTGGAAAAAAACAACATAAAAATTAGTTATCATCATTTTCCTCACTAGTAGAGTTTATAAATTCAGAAGCCTAAAGAGAAAATCCTCACTTCCCCCTAAATGGTGTTTTTGCTTATAAAATTTACAGTATTTTTGTAATTCTAATCAAACAAGTAAAATTCTCAAATAATCAGTAGCTTCTAAGTTTAAAAATAAACTCCGAGTAAAACTACATTATTTTTGTAGGTGGGTCTCAAACTATTCCGAAGACGCCTTTAAATATGACGGGATTTTCTACATCTTTCACTGGACCACCCACGGTTGGTTTAGGACAAACCCCAAGAAGCCCTTTTCAAAGCAGCACTTTTGGTAAGTTAAAAACTGGAAAATTACCTAGTACCTCTCAAACTAAGTGTTGCTTTAAATATGACGCCATATTTAAGTTTAAATATAACGGAATTTTCTACATCTTTCACTGGACCACCCACCATTGGTTTAGGACAAACCCCAATAAGCCCTTTTAAAAGCAGCACCTTTGGTAAGTTAAAAACGTGAAAATTAGCTAGTACCTCTCAAACTAAGTGTTGCTTTAGATATGACGTTATATTTAAGTTTAAATATAACGGCATTTTCTACATCTTTCACTGGACCACCCACCATAGGTTTATGACAAACCCCAAGAAACCCTTTTCAAAGCAGCACTTTTGGTAAGTTAAAAACCGGAAAATTAGCTTGTACCTCTCAAACTAAGTGTTGCTTTTTCCACAGTGTTTTCCACACTTTTCCTGAGTGGTACTATTTTCAGAGAAAATTCCTCATCTGAGGGGTTGCTACGTAGAATTTCAAAGACTGATGCAATGGAATTTGTGAGTTTCAGCAGAAGTTTGGTGGTGTTTTGTTGAATTGTCTAGCGTGAAAGATTTGACAAAAGAGCTTAAATACACATTATTTTAGACCTAAGTTCCTCCTATACCACCAAAGGTACCATGGCATCCAAAAAAAGCTGTCAGTCATTCATAGTTAGAAAGGAATTCCTGTGTATGTGCAGTTATGCGTATGGTCCGTATACACCGTATACATAATTCGGTAGATTATAAAGAACTCGTTAATTAATAGTTAAATTAGTAATAAAGACAAAATTACAATTAAGTTTTGTATTAGAAATATATAATTGACGAAAAACTTAGTTTATTTTAAGTCAAAATTAAATTTCTATAAATTTACACAAACTTTAAAATATGTACAAAAATTTCAGTTTTTTCGCTTTTGGAAAAAGCAGGTATTGTATATTAGGTTCAGTATAAGACAAAAGCAGCACATGCTTGTTATACCATTTTGGCAAATGCGTGCCTGGCACCATCGGCCAGTTCTAAGCTAAAAAGACCCCCTACCAATAATTACCTTTGCATACCAAATTTAAATACTGTTATACTGCTTGGTGTGCAGTTGGGCAATGACCTTAAATGGAATTCCCACATTTCCCACTTATTTAAGTCAGGTTGTTTTCTCCTTAACTCTTTCTCTCTTCTCAAACGTTGCTCCATATCAATCCAAAACCTTAAAATAATTTATTGTTCTTATATAAGACCCTGTCTGGAATATGCTTGCCCTGTGTGGCACCCTTGGTTGACCAAAGACCAATGTTCTAAAATTGAAAGTATTCAAAAAAGAGCAGTACAAATTATTCTGAGGACGGCCTATACTACATACAATGAAGGTTTGGCTAGACTTGAACTTATTACATTGGAATCACGACGTCACATCCTTACCATGAACTTTGGTCTCAAGTGCCTTAATTCTGACTATCATCGACGTTTTCTCCCTCCCTTTAAAGAAAATCCCCCAACCCTTCCTAATATAAGGCGCAATGCTCTTAGAGCTCCAAATACCCAACTGGACCTCTATCCCCAAATGTTGACCATGAGATACAAAAACTCT
Source organism: Artemia sp. Qi Xiang Cuo (assembly GCF_049724085.1). Classification (NCBI taxonomy): domain Eukaryota; kingdom Metazoa; phylum Arthropoda; class Branchiopoda; order Anostraca; family Artemiidae; genus Artemia; species Artemia sp. Qi Xiang Cuo. The sequence continues at coordinate 87,124,193 of NC_142797.1, forward strand.
TTTGTCCCCTATTTTGTTTCCTATTTTAATAATTGATATAACTTTTCCCCTGGCATCTGTTTTATTATTGATTCAATTTTTTGTTTTATGTTTATCACATAATATTTGATTTGTTATGGTAATTCTAACATGCTTATGCTGGCTTTTGTGTTATTTTAGCCAATAAATCATATTCTATTCTATTCTAAAAATGTGTATAAACTCACAAAAAGTTAAGAGTAAAAATACTATTATACCCTTTTTTATCAGAGTTGACTAGGTTCCATGTATTTGCCTCAAAATAAAAATGGTCCTAAAAAATAATAATAAAATCTATAATAATAAAATAATAATAATAATTTATAAATACAAAGTATTGGTAAAAAAAAAGTAATAAAATAAATCTACCATTGGACACTTTTATGAAATATATTACTAATGTAAATATATTTCAAACTAATTAAACGAGAATGATTATTTAAAGCATAATGATAAACCAAAACTAAAGAATTCCTGAAAGTTTCGCCAATTTTTGATGCATTGATCTTTAAATTTTCAAATTAGTTTTTTAAATTGTTGATGTTTAATTTGATAATTAATGTTAAGCTATTAAATTAGTAATGTTAAATTATTAAAAATTGATAATTATCAAGTTACGAATGTTTAAATTATTAAATCCCATTAGTCAAGGATAATTAGGACAAAACTTATTCCTGGTGCCAAGATTTTGTACTTCTAGTGGAACTTTGATGCTCTGATAAATTAAGAGAGATAATTCCTTGAAGTTTTTGGAATTTTATGAGTCAATCTTCAAAATGTCATTTTAATGCCTTGTTTTCTTTTATGAGTCATTTTTTTTTTTAGGACAAAGTTCATTCCTGATGCCAAGTAGTGGATCTGCTACACCTGGTGGAACACCTCAACAGTCGTTTTCTCTCGGGTCTCCTTCAGGTGTGAAAAGAGGAAAAAATTAGCCATATTTCTTGAATATTTTGGCTTATGTATTCTCTGGACATATTTTCTTATACTTTTCTCAATGAAAATTAAAATTATGTTGATAAATTAAGCCTGTCAGAAAATTATCTTCTTTTAAACAGAATTTTCGAGGGTGTTAGATACTGTACGCTTAGGATAGTCTTTACATAGTCTACAAGCACGGATCTAAGTGAAAATTTGGGTGGGATGGTCGCCTCAGAATTATAAGTGGTGTTCAGACCTTAGACATTGAATATCTCTAGAAAAAAAAAGAGAAAAATAAGACACGTAATGGAAAATAAATCCAAATTATAGGAAATAAAAATAATATCATAAATAAATGTAGATTACCTCTAGCCATTTATAGTTAAAACTAACCTTTAAAAAATGAACAACAAGACTTTTAAAGGTGCCAAAGAAGCATCGAAATTCTATTTGGAAGATTTTTCAAGGGTTAGGTATAGACAAAATAGAATATTCATCCGTTAAATAAAAATTTGCAGGTCTGTCAAGAGAAACAGGTTGGAGGGTCAAACAAGTCGGGTTTGATTTTTTTCTTTATTATTATTATTATTATAAACAAAAGGTTTTATATTTTAAAATTTTTATTCTGTTTTTTCCCTTGAGTAGAAAGTCAGAAATCAAGAATGATCAAAATGTTGGAGAAAACTAGCTTTAGTATTCAACCCGATATTATAATTGCAGAAGAGGCCACCAAATATTGCCTGGAGTTCTCAGTTTAATATCCACAGCCACTCGTATTCATTTAGAGTATTGGCTCTCAACAATCCTGATTGGTGATTTATAGCCTAAATCAGCATTATTATCTTCTTCGCACTTTTCCTAGCTTTTAAATTTATCCTACATTAATGGGGTGAAACAAGATTAATCCTATATTGAGAACGCGGTAAAAGAACAAAGACATTTCAAGCTAAGGAGTTTTACAAATAATGAGCAAGTTTCTTGAGTCTAGTTGCACAGCAAGATAGGAAATTTAGTCGTTAAACGGCTTGTATTATATTTTTTTAATAATACGTAATAAAATAATAATAAGAATAATGTATAGTAAAATGACATACAAAATATAACCCAATCATTAATATTAGTAATATGTAAGATAAAATGCCAATGCTCAAGGTAGCTATAGAGAGAGAAATAAAAAGAGAAAGAATCCCATGTGGGTTTTCACAGTACCAAATCGGATGAACAGCAGACTGATCTTACAGTGGCGTTGGAGCAAAACAGGATTGTCTGATTATGCTGGGTTTTCAAAAAACTATGATTAAAAAAAAAAGAAAAAAATCAGAAAATATTTAGATTAAAAAACAGATCAACTCAACTAATATAAAGAATAATTAAAATCAAATATCAGGAAAAGAAAAAGAAAAGAACCTAGAACCTTTAACATAACCAAATTCCTGAAAAAAAAAACATCCTAATGCGATTCCTAAGGTATGGCACACTTTCTGCTTGATGAACTGTGCAGACCTGTTGCGTCGGAATAATTCTGCGCACATACCTCCTCCATTCTAATCTGTTCAATGCTCCCTCTTTTACACCCTCGCAAGAAGTCCCAGTCTCCATTAAATCCTTTCTTACAACCTCTTTCCATTCCATTCGGGGACGTCCTGCTTTTTCTTTGGTCCTAGATGGTTGGCCCTCATTTTTTTATGTTTTTAGATAATTTCGGAGACCACACTGCCTTTCCATGACGATAAATAAAAGTTCAAATAGGGATAAAATCCTTTTAATAGACAGTGATGATAGAAATTCACAAAAATACCAGATATTTCGGTCACATATACAGTGACCGTCATCAGTAGTAAAACGGTCACTGTATATGTGACCGAAATATCTGGTATTTTTGTGAATTTCTATCATCACTGTCTATTAAAAGGATTTTATCCCTATTTGAACTTTTATTTATTTTTATGTTTTTTTTTAGGTTTTTGTTTATAATTTTTATTTTATGTTTTTATTTAAATTTTCTTCAATGTTTTTCTTATACTATTTCTTTGTTATTAATCTGTATTTTTCTATCATTAAAGCATTTTAGGTTTTGATTTAAGTTCTTCCTAAGTACTCTTCAGTGTGTTGTTTATGCTCCAGAACTGTCAGGATAAATTCCTAAAATTTATTTTTCGTGTTGGTGGTATAAATCATGGATTTCACATGTTTCACAGTTGCGTTGGTACAAAAATTTGATTACCCCTTTCAGGAAAAATCTTTAATCGTCAACAATTATTTTCTTAAAAAAAGACTATTAGTCGATATTCCTCAGGCACTAGAACTGCAAGAATAGATTCCCAGAGTCTAATTTACTTCTTCTGATGTTGATGGCATAAAGAAATGGTGTAGGTAAACACTGGACCGAATTTATAGATAGTCACATGAACTTTCTTGGTTAAGATAGCCAAAGAAAAATCCCCTTCTTTTTTGTACTACAAAAGCTATGTGCGAATAATGAGCAACTTGCATAGCTTAAGGCACTGTGGCTACGTTGGCCATATTATCCGAGATATATTCAATTGACCTTACAACTATTCTGAAAAAGCGGTTATCTGATGATATTGGGGGATTACAAGGTGCCTGGGGGCAAAGAAGAATTGCTCGCTATCCTCCAATCACTTTTAACACTTTAAAAGGGCACTAGAGCTTCTAGTTTCCGATCGAATGAGCCCAATCCTATGTTTTTACGATCACCCCCTCTATACAAAGTAGCTGGCGAGTCTTTTTTTTCTAAGTGACGTTCTGAACAATACCACCGATCTATGTTTGTGCAGGTATGACAGAGTTGCTTTTATTAAGAATAATTCGTGGCTTAGCCCGTGGAGTATCGGCAACAGAATGGAAACTGGAGCTAGTGTCTACAAACAATCATCAATGCTATCTAGCCTTTGGCCTTTCTTGACATTTTTTTTCAAAATTTGTAATTGTCTTTTTTCAGAAACGGAGATCACATACTTATTACTACACTGATTTTGCCAATTACGCTAATTCTGATTTTTTATTACTCTGAAAATACCAATCGCTAGATGGCGCAAGTGATTTTTTTTTTCGACACTAGCACCAGTTTCTACTATTGCAAGTTAATCATGCTCTTTTGCTTGACCATTCAATGGCATCAAACGTTACAGATTGTTAGCCAATCAGTTCCAGCACAGACGGTTCTCTTTTGTATGTACATCTACGAGTTTTGCCTGAAATAAAGGTTAGAAATGATACGCAGGGTTATATCCAGGATGTTTGTCGAGAGGAGAGGGGCGCTAGTAAAATAATATCATGTCATCGATTTTACCTTATTTTCTGTAGCTTTATTGGGTCCTGTACTGCTGTTTGAAGTACCGCATAACCTTTCTTTTTACAGGGATAAGCAGAAATGTGTTTCTATACCGCTTTCTTGAGCTAGTTAATAATGTTGGAGGAGTTAATAATGTTGGAAACAAGTAAGTAAGATAATTGCAAAAAATGTTCACGCAAAAATTGCAAAATAAGCAGAAAAAATGATAACATGTCGAATAGAATAAGACGAATTATCTGCTGGTAAGCAACAGAGGGTCACACATAGTCCTTACAAAAACCATCCGGAAGAGTGGAAAAGTTATGTTCAGTGTCGGACAACCCCTAAAATTTGGGTTTCTTACGGAATAGGATAATTTCGCTCAAAGGCTGCAGCATTGTTGTCTACAAAATAAAAGTGTCACAAATAAAGGAAGTGGGGATAAGAAACCCTATCCAACAAACATACTTCAAAATATCAAATATACATAAGAAAATGAACAATTTAGGTCTGTCAAAATATAATTTTTGTCAAGTCCGCTTTAGAGTGTTTGTTTTAGGCCAAATATTCCATTTTTGCGAGTTGTAGTATCTTCTAAGTAGTGCAATCGCCTGTAGATGAGACCAGGTCCATTAGTGGAATTTTTTACTCTTACTGTTATAAGCATTGATTTTATTTTAGTAGAAGTTGAGAGGGCAACCTATTTTCATCCGTTTTAGAATATTTACAATTAAATTTTCGGGAAAAATCCTTTACCATGAAAAATAAAGAGCCAATTCAAAACCAGACTAAAGCAGAAATGTACAAAGAAATTAATCTTTAAAGTGAACCGAATTGGTACAAATAAGTATGATGTAATTATTTTCAAACAGCAAAACGGATGGGAGGAATTCTTTTCTCCCAATTATTGGTGATTGCAACATTTTTGGAAGAAAAATGAGCATTTGTGATAGATCATGACTAGAAACTTCATTTTTTGTCAAAGAAAGACACCCTTTTAAAGTTTTATATATAATATTTATTTCTTATCATACAAATTAATAGTAATAATTTGGCAATCAGGGCTGTATTGATAGAGTGAAGGATTAATGCAAATTATTATGGATAAAAATGAACTTTGTCAATTATGAATAATTACATTGAACTTAACTATAATTGCTTACGAATTATATAGTTTATAGCACTTCTTCCCGAACACATAAGCTAAGTTAAATTTTGATACTTGAATGATATACACCCTACTGCTCAAGTTGTTCATTCATTGACGCATTATAGAGCCGTTTTTTTCGTTTGTTTCGTTCAGCTTCACGTGAAACAAGATAAAGAGAAGTGACAGAATAAATAGAAAATATATAATTTGGGCTATATATTTGCACAATAGGGGGGGGGGGGTAAAGTATTTGGACAGTGTGAAGTCAGAAAAAAATCTTACTTTATAATATGCAGAATGATTGTACATAAGACATTGGGCATGCAGACCCGCTACGCTTTACCGCACCCCTAATATGCAAATATATACCCCAAATTTGTTTCTAAAGTATTATATTTTTGTCATACTTAGGTAAATTTCATTAGGATTGAGCCTCAGAGAAACATATTAGAAAAATATTAGGTAGGGGCTATATCATACAAGTACCAAAAGGCAGGACTAAGACATGCGATTCAAGGAGGACAGGAAATTGCAATCTTGCACAGAATTGAAGCTAGTGCTGAAAAGACCCATCACCAGTACCATCTACCATTTGTCGGTTTTGTGTGGGCCTAAACTACTGCATACTACTCGTTTTGGGTATTCAAAATATAGGGTTGAAAAGGTAGAATTCTGTCACAAGTAGGCCTACCAGCTTACATGTCACTACTAGCCCAACTAGCATGTCAATATTTTTCGGAGATAACCAACCCCTACTCTGAGCAAACTAGCTTTTGGCTTGAAATATTCCTTGAAAAGAAGTGCTGGTTAATTATTATCACCTGGAGAGAAATTTCAGCTTTAATCGTGCATTACAGATTAATTCTATCTGTTATGCAATTTTCTTCTTTTTTAACTTTTTTAATGAAGTTACCATACGCTCTACTGTTATTAGCGTTACCGTTAGTGGATTTTTGTTCCTATCTTCCCATGTTAAATCACCATAGATACAGCTTTTACAAGTCTCCTACTCTTCGAGAGTGCGTTTAACCCTGAATCACGGCAGTCGACTTGACTTCAATCAAGTCAACCGTAGTTCTGACAAGGTTCAAACGCCGAAAGTGTGCTTGAAGAGATTTACCATCATCATCTACATTATCTCCCATTTCGCCTTGTAGTTTTCATTAAATTCCACAAGTTGTCAGAGGAACTTGAAGGCTGACTCTGCAAGCTCGATCACCGTGAATCTGGGGAGTTTACGGTTAAATAAACTCCCAACAGTTAATTTAAACTGTAATATCTTAATTTCAGATGCCAGGTAAGGCGGAAAAACCTTTGGTCACGCTACAACAACTTAAATGGAGCCCTTTTAAATATGCTAAGGTCACCTTTGTTGGAAATTCTAAAATTTATAAGTGAAGTTGAGTTTTTTTCACAGACCACACTGCCCTTCTTTGACGAAACGAATAAGAGTTTCAATACGGATAAGTCCTTTATTAGGCAGTGAAAAAACAAATACAAAAGTTCTGAAGATTGTGCCAACTTAACTAAAAATTATAAATTCAGCAACATTTTATTTACAATTAGAAGAAGAAGTTTGTACAACCGAAACTCTAAAAACCGGAATTTTGGTACCAATAGACACATCAAAAGAATCAGATTTTAATTTTGATTTCAAATATATAAGTTTCATCAAGTTTAATCTTACCCATCAAAAGTTACGCGCCTGAGAAAATTTGGCTGATTTTCAAAAAAAGGGGCAAAGACCCCTAAAAGTTATAGAACCTAATGAAATTCACACCATCATATTCAGCGTATCAGAGAACCCTACTGTAGAGGTTTCAAGCTCCTATCTACAAAAATGTGGAATTTTGCATTTTTTGCCAGAAGAAAGATCACGGGTGCGTGTTTATTTGATTTTTTTTTTTTTCAGGGGTAATCGTATTGACCAAGTGGTCCTAGAATATCGTAAGAGGGCTCATTGGAACGGAAATTAAAAGTTCTAGTGCCCTTTTTAAGTGACCAAAAAAATGGAGGGCAACTAGGTCCCCTCCCACGCTAATTTTTTTCTCAAGTCACCCAATTAAAATTTTGAGATAGCCATTTTGTTTAGCATAGTCGAAAATCTAATAAATATGTCTTTTACGATGACTTAATCCCCCACAGTTCCCAGGGGAAGGGCTGCAAGTTATGAACTCTGCCCATTGCTTGCATATTGTATTGGTTATTGGGAAGTATACAGACATTTTCAGAAAGAATTTTTTTTTGGTGGGGGGGGGGAGGGGGTTACTCGGGAGAATATTTTCGTGGAGGATGTTTCTTTGGGGTAAGGGAAATTTCTATGAAGGGGGCTCCGGATTTCCAAGCATTAAAAACGATCAGAAATTAAATAAAAAAAAACAAGTTTTTCAACTGAAAGTAAGAAGCAACATTAGAACTTAAAATGAACAGACACTTAAAATGACAACATTAGAACTTAAAATGAACAGTCATCAATATCCCTTTGATGAAGTTATGTGGGTATGTGTTCGACCTAAAGTCTTGCCGCGTCCTTTTAATTTAATTGTCCTTTGTTGTTTTTATTACTCCCCTAATCAGAGATCGGCTGACAAAATAAATTTTATCGAAAAATTACATGCAAGTGCTGACTTTGTACTATCAAAATACCCAAATGCAGGAATTTTCCTGATGGGTGACGCAAACGATTTAAGACTTGATTCTACATGTAACGCTTTTAATTTAAAACAGGTCGTTAATGTCCCTACCACAAAAGGCAATACTGCTCTTGATTTAATTTGCGCTAATCTTTCGAAGTTTTACAAACCCGTCTCCAGTCTGCCCCCTCTAGGGGGTAGTTATAGTTACCACTTTAGCCTTTTCCTATCTCCGCTGGCTAAAGTTAAACAGTCGTTTTCTATAACTGAAACCGCTTATAGACCTCTCACTGACTCAGGACTTTTCATTTTTGGCTCCTGGATTACTACTGAAAATTGGTCCACTGTGTATCAAACAAATGACGTTGAATACATGGCTTTGTCCCTCCAAAATCTATGGAGGAGTAATTATGAATTCCACTTCCCTGAGAAAAAATTTAAAACGTGTTCTACAGATAAGCCTTACGTTACTGAGTCTTTTAAAAAACTTATAAGAAAAAAAGATCAATTTTTTCAAAGCAGGTCGCATTACTGAGGCTAATAGTCTAAGGAAGTTTCTAAAGAAAAAATTAAGAAAAGCAGCTTCTAATTATTATAATAATAAAGTCAAAGATCTATATCCTAACAAGCCCAAGCAATGGTACAGAAAAATTATAGAAATATATGGAAAAAGTCCTTCCGAAGTTGATTTTTATCTCCCTGAACCCTCTAATAAGACTGTCAACGATTTGAACTTGTACCTTACTTCCATCGTGCAAAGTCTCCCCCTTTCACTGGCTCAAGTCCAACTATTCCTCCCCATACTTCCTTCCCCTTTATTTCTCCCTCTGATGTTATAAATAAAATTCTTAAGCTTAGAAAATCAAGTATTTGTCCCTTGGACATCCCAGTTGACTTAATTAAAGCCTTTTCGAACAAAATTGCTGAGCCTTTATAAAATATTTTCAACCACATCACAAAATTTGGTAAATTCCCAAGTTGCTGGAAACAAGGTTTTATAACTCCTGTCCCTAAAAATTATACCAGTTTGACTTTTGCCAACATTCGCCCCATTACACTCACTTCTGTTTTTTCCAAACTTTATGAAGGTTTCCTTTGTGACTAGCTTAAGGATAAAATTTGTCCGCGTATTGACACCTGGCAGTTTGGTAACTTAAAGAAAACTTCCACCACCCATTACCTTGAGCACTTAATGCATACCATCGTAAGTAACCTTGATAAACCAAATGTCTGGCTGAACCTTGTCGTAGTTGATTTCCAAAAAGCTTTTGACCTGGTTGACCACACCACCCTAATTCGTTCGCTACTGGTTAACTTTAAACTTGATCCTCTGTTAGTAAATATTGTTATATCGTTTCTTTCAAATAGATCCCAAGTTGTTAAATACAAAAATATTTGACAAATGAAACTCAGAGAGGAGAGAAAGTAACAAAATGAAAAATAAAATCAAAAAGGGTGAAAAAACGAGGATTTTGTCAGCCAGCTAACCATGAAGATAAGTAGAAAGCTATCTTATACTCCCATTGCTCACCCCTGCTGCCACCTACAACTTTTTTACATAATTTATGCACGTTTTTAATTCTGTTCGTTGTCAGTGAGAATGAAAAAACAGGATTTTTCTCACTTTGATGGATGTTTTTTTTTGGACGGTTATGAGTGTTAGTCAATTTATTTGATGTTTTTCATGGATGTCCACATCAATTTATGTCTGTTTTATGGTTCGTTGTCAGTGAGAATGAAAAAACAACGATGAGTACAGCAATTTCTGGATGTTTTATGGTTTTTGTCAGTGAGAATGGAAAAACAGGATTTTTCTCACTTTGATTGGATGTTTCAAAAACAAGATCACGTGTTTCCTTCTCAGCCAATCAGCGAGTCGGATACATCCCCCTTCTCAGCCAATCAGCGAGTCGGATACATCCCCCTTCTCAGCCAATCAGAGGCTCGCTTACATATGGTTTCCTCCACCTTGAATTTATCCATCGGCAGGGACGAACAGTTTCGTTTTAGCTGTGAGAGAGTTGACATCGGAAACCAAAAATGTTCTATACATGTCCACTGTGCATGTACACTCTTGGCAGTTGGACTCAATGTGAGAATTGTACAATTATTGATGACTATAGTGAAAAGTGTAATTTATGTAATCCTTGTAAATTACAGAGAGACTGTGCATTAAAGATTAAAGAATGTAATTCTTGTCTTTAGGAGGTTTGTGACTTTCACCCTAGAGGGCATCTGTGCCCCAACTGTAACTATGATAAATGTGATCAATGGGAGAAAGCTTAACTCGCTATGATTGGAAAGAATCCCAAACGTGATTTTAGTTTTTTGCTACGAGATTGGTATCGTCGTGGATTTAAATTATTCTGGGAGGAGGAGCCGGGTCAGCGATTCAACTGTTGGAACAGCAAAAGAATATGGTTTCTACGTCATCGTTGTGACGACACTGCCTATTATGACTATAAACCAAGTGATTTTTATTTGGCAGTTACCGAATGTGATTCACCATTTGAAAACACTGTATGCGATATTGCTTCAAATAGACAGATTGAAACTCGTGAATTTCATAATATGAATGCAAATAGTATCATTGACTATACAAAGAGATATGACAAGAGTGAAGTTACATTTTACTGTAGAAAATGTGACCCTGACTTTGCAGTCAATCAAGATCAATATACAGTGAATCCAAATGATTTACCAGCATTAGTGGTTCACGACAGTTGCCTATACATCGATGAAGAAATCTAAATTGAAGATTTGAAGACATTGTTGTATATATATACATGCATTTTATTAATAAACAAATTCACAAACATTTTTTAAGCACTTTAGTCTTAGGGCACTTTTCTTACTTTGATGTATTTTCATGGTTTCGATGAAATTGATTTACATAATCGAGGAGAATTATTGATTCACGAAAGGGGAGAGAATTTCTGAGAAATTGATTTACATAATCGCTTGAGGAATTATTGGTTTACGAAAGAGAGAATAAAGAAACAAGTATGACTTCTTTGATCTTAGGTCTGAGGAATAAACGCTCTTTAGGTTAGAGAGAAAAATTAATATTCTATTTTTAAATAAGGCTTCGTTGATCTTTAGTGTCAGTAATTAGAAATGACATCACTTGTTATCTTAGAATTATGCAGGAGTCTAAAGAGATAGAAATTCTATTTTTAAATACGGCTTCACTGATCTTTAAGTCGGAGAGATAAATTGATATTCTAACGAAACCTTAATAGTGTAGCTAGGAACATTTATGAGGTTAGGTTAGAAAAAATGTTCAATGTTCCTTTAGTACCTACGCAATTAGGCTGAAAATGAAGATATTTATGCACAGTTTCAACTAGCTACGGCTAAGTTTGCTAAAGACAAGCTATTTTCTTGCGAAAACACACAAAATCAGAAAAAATGTTCAATGTTCCTTTAGTACCTACGCAAATAGACTAAAAATGAAGATATTTATAAAGAGTTTCAACTAGCTATGGCTAAGTTTGCTAAAGACAAGCTATTTTCTTACGAAAACACACACAATCAGAAAAAATGTTCAATGTTCCTTTAGTACCTACGCAATTAGAATAAAAATGAAGATATTTATGCAGAGTTTTAACTAGCTATGGCTAAGTTTGCTAAAGACAAGCTATTTTCTTCCGAAAACACACAAAATCAGAAAAAATGTTCAATGTTCCATTAGTACCTACGCAACTAGACTAAAAATGAAGATATTTATGCACAGTTTAAACTAGCTATGGCTAAGGTTGCTAAAGACAAGCTATTTTTTTGCTAAAACACACAAAATCACAAAAAATGTTCAAAATTCCTTTAGTACCTATGCAATTAGACTAAAAATGGAGATATTTATGCAGGGTTTAAACTATCTATGGATAAGTTTGCTAAAAACAAGTTATTTTCTTGTAAAAACACAAAAAATCAGAAAAAATGTTCAATGATCCCTTTGTACCTACGCAATTAGACTAAAAATGAAAATATCTATGCAGAGTTTTAACTAGCTATGGCTAATTTTGCTAAAGACAAGCTATTTTCTTACGAAAACACACAAAAACAGAAAAAATTTTCATTGTTCCTTTAGTACCTACGCAATTAGACTAAAAATGAAAATATTTATGCAGGGTTTCAACTAGCTATGGATAAGTTTGCTAAAGACAAGCTATTTTCTTGCGAAAACACACAAAATCAGAAGAAATGCTCAATGTTCCTTTAGTACCTACGCAACTAGACTAAAAATGAAGATATTTATGCACAGTTTCAACTAGCTATGGCTAAGTTTGCTAAAGAAAATCTATTTTCTTGCGAAAATACACACAATCAGAAAAATGTTCAGTTTTCTTTTATTATCTATTTACGGAGGCTAAGAATTAAAGTATTTATGTACTGTTTCAACTAGCTATGGCTAAGTTTACTAAAGAAAAGTTATTATCTTGCGAAAACACGCAAAATCAGAAAAAAAGTTCAATTTTCCGTTAGTACCTACGCAACTAGACTAAAAATGAAGATATTTATGCACAGTTTCAACTAGCTACGGCTAAGTTTGCTAAAGACAAGCTATTCTCTTGCGAAAACACACAAAATCAGAAAAAATGTTCAATGTTCCTTTAGTACCTACGCAATTAGACTAAAAATGAAGATATTTATGTACAGTTTCAACTAGGTATGGCTAAGTTTGCTGAAGACAAGCTATTTTCTTGCTAAAACACACACAATAAGATAATTTTTTTTATGTTCCTTTAGTACACTCATATTTATTCTAAAAATTAAGATATTTATGCAGAGTTTCAAATATCTATGGATAAGTTTGCTAAAGAAAATCTATTTTCTTGCGAAAACACACAAAATCAGAAAAAATGATCAATGTTCCTTTGGTACCTACGCAACTAGACTAAAAATGAAGATATTTATGCACAGTTTCAACTAGCTATGGCTAAGTTTGCTAAACACAAGCTATTTTCTTGCGAAAACACACAAAATCATAAAAAATGTTCAATGTTCCTTCAGTACCTACGCAACTAGACTAAAAATGAAGATATTTATGCACAGTTTCAACTAGCTATGGCTAAGTTTGCTAAAGACAATCTATTTTCTTGCGAAAACACACAAAATCAGAAAAAATGTTCGATGTTCCCTTAGTACCTACACAATTAGGCTAAAAATAAAGATATTTATGCACGTTTTCAACTAGCTATGGATAAGTTTGCCAAATACGAGCTTTTTTATTGCGAAACCACAAAAAATCAGAAAAAATGTTAAATGTTTCCTTATTACCTACCCATCTAGGCTAAAAATGAAGATATTTATGCACAGTTTCAACTAGCTATGGCTAAGTTTGCTAAAGACAAGCTATTTTCTTGCGAAAACACACAAAATCAGAAAAAAATGTTCAATGTTCCTTTAGTACCTACGTAATTAGACTAAAAATGAAGATATTTATGCAGAGTTTCAGTTTTATTTGAAATTTTTCCGTAGAAGATAGAAAAACTTATACCATACTTGTGAATATTTTCCCAGAAGATAAAAATTTCTACTTCAATTTTAAATTTTCTCAACGAAGTGAAGAAAAGTTCAAGTTCTAGTCATCATGCAAGATTTCACTTCTGTTCAGATTTTTATCAAAGAGATTAAAAAAATTTAAATACTGTTACAAATTTTTCATTGAAGATAGAAAGTTCAAGTTGTCTTTTGAATTTTATTAAAGAACTTACAGTCCAATTTTAATTTATCCAGAGAAAATAAAAATCTTCCACTTCAGTTCTTAATTTCACAAAGACACAAGGAAATTTTAAGTTCTATTTGAAATTTCTCAATGAAGTGAAGAAAAGTTCAAGCTCTCTTCTGAATTTTCTCAATGAAAAAGAAATTAGTTTTTGATCAATTCTATTTTTCCTAATAATATAAAAGGTTCCACTTCAGTTCGGATGTTTCCTCAAAGGCATAAATTTTAAATTCTCCTCCAAATTTTTTGTAGAAGATAGAAAAAGTTACACATTGATCGTGAATATTTCACCATGAAGATAAGGAGCTAATTTTCACATTGATGTGAAGAAAAGTTCAAGTACTTTTCCTAACTATCCACATGAAAAGAAATAAGTTACAGATCAATTCTATTTTTCAAGAAAAATAAAAATTTTCCACTTCAGTTCAGATTTTTCTAAAAGAGATGGAAAAATTTAAAATTACTGTTCTAAATTTTTCATAGAAGATAGAAAAAGTTATATATTGATCATGAAAAGTTAACTCAAGTCTGAATTTTATTAAAGAACTTACAGTTCAATTCTAATTTCTCCAAAGAAAAATAAAAATCTTCCACTTCAGTTCTTAATTTCAAAAAGACACAAAGAAATTTAAAGTTCTTTTCTGAATTTTCTTAGAGAAAAGAAAAAAGTTATAGTTCAATTCTAATTTTTTTTCAAAGAAAATAAAAAATCTCCAACTTTTTAATAAACGTTCTATGCGCTTAACATGTTAAAGTTTCCTAAGATAATAGTAATAAAACAAAGTAATGCATAAAATATTTCTATTGAAGTAACAACATGTAGTAAAAACATAAAATTATGTTATAGATATTATTTTACATCATTAGCATTGTCTGCCAATGCTCCTTTTATTTTACCTGCAATTTCACTGTCTATTATCACATTATTTTTACAGAAGCAACAGTTTTTGCACGTTGACAAGATATGATTTATAATGTTGGTGCAGCAGTAGGCCCTTCTTTTCCTTACTGATTTCATTCGAATGCTAACACCGGAAAGATGACATTAAGATCTATCAACGGCTAGCGTGTTACCAGAACCATTAGCTAGAGTTGCCCATCTTCATCAACTATTATTTTTAAGTTGGTATTCTCTTTGAGCACTAACTTCTCTGGAAATGATACTTTCACATATCTACCTTTTGAATGATGAAAATTCTTGACTACTCCAAAGGAATTTAACTCCTCACTGTCATGACAACGTAGGCACACATTCCCAATAAGATCTCCACTACTACTTGTCCCATAGTTCAATTATATCTCTTTGTCAGCATTCAAGGCAACAATGACTTTAACAGGTGCACACAATTTCTTCGAATAATTCATTTTCACGTCTTTTTTAAAAAATATGTGGTGTAGGTGTTTATCCCTCCAATGATAAAAAATTACTGATTTAACGCACACAATAAACTAGATAGTCTCGATAACCTACCAGGGAGTACCACTGGGAAAGCCGCTTCCAATGTAAGAGCAACCATAGAGTACGTTTGCTACACCTGCAAGCATGCATAGTGAGAGAGAATTACAAAGTCGACCGGGGGTGATTTTCTGGCAAGAATGGTTAGGTTAGGTTAGACTAGATTAATTTAGGCTAGATTAGGTTAGGTTAAGTCAGGTTAGGTAAGTTAGATTAGGTTAGGTTAGCTAGTAAACATCTCTCCATGTTTAAGTTAGATTAGGTTAGATTAAGTTAGGTTAGCTTAGGTTAGGTTGGATTAAGTTAGGTTAAGTTAGGTTAGGTTAGGTTAAGTTAGGTTAGGTTAAGTTAGGTTAGGTTAAGTTAGGTTCGGTTAGCCTACGTACGCGCGCATATAGGTTAGTTTAGGTTGGATTAAGTTAGGTTAGGTTAAGTTAGGTTAGATTAAGTTAGGTTAGGTTAAGTTAGGTTAGGTTAGATTAAGCTAGATTAGGTTAAGTTAGGTTAGGTTAGCCTACGTACGCGCGCGTTCGTAGGCTAACCTAACCTAACTTAACCTATCCTAACTTAATCTAACCTAACCTAACTTAACCTAACCTAACTTAATCTAACCTAACCTAACTTAACCTAACATAACTTAATCTAACCTAACCTAACCTATACGCGCGCGTACGTAGGCTAACCTAACCTAACTTAACCTAACTTAATCTAACCTAACCTAACTTAACCTAACCT
This sequence comes from Artemia sp. Qi Xiang Cuo, assembly GCF_049724085.1. Taxonomy (NCBI): domain Eukaryota; kingdom Metazoa; phylum Arthropoda; class Branchiopoda; order Anostraca; family Artemiidae; genus Artemia; species Artemia sp. Qi Xiang Cuo. The sequence continues at coordinate 87,140,129 of NC_142797.1, forward strand.
AACTTAATCTAACCTAACCTAACCTAACTTAACCTAACTTAATCCAACCTAACCTAAACTAACCTAACTTAACCTAACCTAACTTAATATAACCTAACCTAACTTAAACATGGAGAGATGTTTACTAGCTAACCTAACCTAATCTAACTTACCTAACCTGACTTAACCTAACCTAATCTAACCTAACTTAATCTAGTCTAACCTAACCTAACCATACTCGCCGGAAAATCCCCCCAGGTCGACTTTGTATTTCTTGCTCACTATGCATGCGTGCGGGTGTAGCAAATGTACTCTATGTTTGCTCTTACATTGGAAGCGGCTTTCCCAGTGGTACTCCATGGTAGGTTATCGAGACTATCTAGTTTATTGCGTGCGTTAAATCAGTAATTTTTACCATTGGAGGGATAAACACCTACACCACATATTTTAAAAAAAGACGTGAAAATGAATTATTCGAAGAAAGTGTGTGCACCTGTTAAAGTCATTGTTGCCTTGAATGCTGACAAAGAAATATAATTGAACTATGGGACAAATAGTAGTGGAGATCTTATTGGGAATGTGTGCCTACGTTGTCATGACAGTGAGGAGTTAAATTCCTTTGGAGTAGTCAAGAATTTTCATCATTCAAAAGGTGGATATGAGAAAGTGTCATTTCCATAGAAGTTAGTGCTCAAAGAGAATACCAACTTAAAAATAATAGTTGATGAAGATGGGCAACTTCTAGCTTATGGTTCTGGTAACATGTTAGCCGTTGATAGATCTTATTGTCATCTTTCCGGTGTTAGCATTCAAATGAAATCAGTAAGGAAAAGAAGGGCCTACTGCTGCACCAACATTATAAATCATATCTTGTCAACGCGCAAAAACTGTTGCCTCTGTAAAAATAATGTGATAATAGACAGTGAAATTGCAGGTAAAATAAAAAGAGCATTGACAGACAATGTTAATAATGTAAAATAATGTCTGAAACATATCTTTATGTTGTTACTACATGTTGTTACTTCAATAAAAATATTTTATGCATTACTTTGTTATATTTCTATTATCTTAGGAAACATTAGCATGTTGAGCGCATAGAATGTTTATTAAAAAGTTGAAGATTTTTTATTTTCTTTGAAAAAAATTAGAATTGAACTATAACTTTTTTCTTCTCTCTAAGAAAATTCAGAAGAGAACTTTAAATATCTTTGTGTCTTTGTGAAATTAAGAACTGAAGTGGAAGATTTTTATTTTTCTCTGGTGAAATTAGAATTGAACTATAAGTTCTTTAATAAAATTCAGACTTGAGTTAACTTTTCATGATCAATGTATAACTTTTTCTATATTCTATGAAAAATTTAGAACAGTAATTTTAAATTTTTCCGTCTCTTTGAGAAAATCTGAACTGAAGTGGAAAATTTTTATTTTTTCTTGAAAAATAGAATTGATCTGTAACTTATTTCTTTTCATATGGATAGTTAGGAAAAGAACTTGAACTTTTCTTCACATCAATGTGAAAATTAGCTCCTTATCTTCATGGTGAAATATTCACGATCAATGTGTAACTTTTTCTATCTTCTACACAAAATTTGGAGGAGAATTTAAAATTTATGCCTTTGAGGAAACATCCGAACTGAAGTGGAACCTTTTTATATTATTAGGAAAAATAGAATTGATCAAAAACTAATTTCTTTTTCATTGAGAAAATTCAGAAGAGAGCTTGAACTTTTCTTCACTTCATTGAGAAATTTCAATTAGAACTTTAAATTTCCTTGTGCCTTTGTGAAATTAAGTACTGAAGTGGAAGATTTTTATTTTCTTTGGATAAATTAGAATTGAACTGTAAGTTCTTCAATAAAATTCAGAAGATAACTTGAACTTTCTATCTTCTATGAAAAATTTGGAACAGTATTTTAAATTTTTTCATCTCTTTGAGAAAAATCTGAACTGAAGTGGAATCTTGCATAATGACTAGAACTTGAACTTTTCTTCACTTCATTGAGAAAATTTAAAATTGAAGTAGAAAGTTTTATCTTCCGGGAAAATATTCACAACTATGGTATAGGTTTTTCTATCTTTTACGGAAAAATTTCAATAGAACTTTAAATTTCCTTGTGTCTTTGTGAAATTAAGAACTGAAGTGGAAGATTTTTATTTTCTTTGGAGAAATTAGAATTGAACTGTAAGTTCTTCAATAAAATTCAGAAGGTAACTTGAACTTTCTATCTTCTATGAAAAATTTGGAACAGTATTTTAAATTTTTTCATCTCTTTGAGAAAAATCTGAACTGAAGTGAAAATTTTTTATTTTTTCTTGAAAAATAGAATTGATCTGTAACTTATTTCTTTTCATATGGATAGTTAGGAAAAGAACTTGAACTTTTCTTCACATCAGTGAGAAAATTAGCTCCTTATCTTCATTGTGAAATATTCACGATCAATGTGTAACTTTTTCTATCTTCTACAAAAAATTTGGAGGAGAATTTAAAATTTATGTCTTTGGGGAAACATCTGAACTGAAGTGGAACCTTTTTCATATTATTAGGAAAAATAGAATTGATCAAAAACTAATTTCTTTTTGATTGAGAAAATTCAGAAGAGAGCTTGAACTTTTCTTCACTTCACTGAGAAATTTCAAATAGAACTCTAAAATTTCCTTGTGTCTTTGTGAAATTAAGAACTGAAGTGGAAGATTTTTATTTTCTTTGGAGAAATTAAAATTGAACTGTAAGTTCTTTAATAAAATTCAGAAGATAACTTGAACTTTCTATCTTCTATGAAAAATTTGGAACAGTATTTTAAATTTTTTCATCTCTTTGAGAAAAATCTGAACTGAAGTGGAATCTTGCATAATGACTAGAACTTGAACTTTTCTTCACTTCGTTGAGAAAATTTAAAATTGAAGTAGAAATTTTTATCTTCTGGGAAAATATTCACAAGTATGGTATAGGTTTTTCTATCTTCTACTGAAAAATTT
>NC_142797.1:87143583-87166899 GCF_049724085.1 Artemia sp. Qi Xiang Cuo
GGTTGTGCTCGGTTGATTTGATTATTCTTTAGGCAGATGCGTTTCCGACAACTCGTCTAGCCTAGACTCTACCACCTAGACTCTAGGCGGTAACACTGTCTTGACTTTGAAATCTCATTAATGTCAGAGTAGTGTCTTGCTACATGGCTATTGGACTAGTAGATAACATTTCTTTAAAACAGATTAGCAAAATATGATATTTTGCCAAATCATTGATATTTAGAAATTTAGCTGATAATTTACTGTAATTTTTCATCATTTTCTTTTGCTTATTGATCTAGCGTACATAGCAAAATCCAACCCTATATGCCAAATCAAATCCCCACATTTGGTCCATTATTTGCTGGTTGGTGCTACCACTTTATTTAACAAAATCAGTTCCATTGGATTCTATTTGCCTCTGAATGTTTAATATATTGCAGGTCCAGGTCTCTACCAGTTTTTGAAAAATGCTAAGTCCTTTGTGGGAATATTTTACAAAAGTATCGGCTGAGTCTTCACTATACAAAATATGCAAAAAAAGTGTTGCTACCTCTGGAAATACCACCGACCTTAATGCTCATCTCAAGACAAACCACAAAAAACAATACCAAAGCATAAAAGGAAGTACATCGGCCGGGGGTGCCAGTGTTAACCCTGATTCTGATTCGTGTCCATCTGATGATTAACATTATTCAAGTCAAATTGTCCCATCACATAGCCAAAACTCAACCAGACTTTTGAGTCAAGCTAGTGACCCTACCCAAGTTACCCGTGATAGAAGTGACCAGACTGACTCAGGAGCACCAAGTGCAAAGCAGCCGAGAATTGACTCGTTGTTACAGACCAAGTACAGTGCAAAGCACCCGAAAACTGTAAAAATGAACAAACTGGTTGTGATTTTCATTGCAAAAGATATGCAACCCCTCTCTGTTGTTTCAAATCCTGGGTTTATTGATCTGGTGCAGGGCCTTGACCCCAATTATACTTTGCCATCCCGAGCTAAAGTGACAAGAGATCTTCTCCCAGAAATCTATGCTGTAGAGAAATTGAAACTGCAGGAGGCGCTAAAAAAAAGTAGGAAATGTTTCCCTTACCACAGATATATGGACCTCCCGGGCGACTGAGGGTTTCATGACTGTCACCGTAAATTACATTGATGAAAAAGGCTGCCTCTGCAGCAACGTGCTTACTACTGTGAAAATTGAAGAAAGCCATAGTGCTGATGCTATCACAGCTCATCTTCTGAAAATTGCCACTGAGGGGGGGATTAAGGAAAAGGTTGTAGCTGTAGTTACCGATAATGGAGCAAATGTGGTACGGGCTGTAAAGGATGCTGCATCTGCTGTAGGTAAAGGCTGGAGACATGTTTCGTGCTTCGCATATACTCTGAATTTGATTGTGAGGGGTGCTATTGATGATACTGCTGACTTGTCACCTCTTGTTCAAAAAGCTAGGAACATAGTCAGCTTTTTCAGACGTAGTGTTGTAACTGCCGACAAGCTGCGCCAGGTTCAGATCTCTATTGACAATGTTTGCACCAAAAAAACTGATACCTAATGTGACCACTAGACGGAATTCGCTTCTCACTGTGTTGCGTAGTCTACAAGATTTGAAAGAGTCGGTACCAAGTTTGCTTGTGCTTCTCGGTAAAGTAGATCTACTACTCACTGAAAGTGAGTGGGATGTTATTTCAAACGTGATCGCGTTACTTACACCTTTTGACGAGGTCACAATCGAGCTCTTTTCTGAAAGCTATCCCTCCATCTCAAAAGTCCTGCCTTTATCCAAGATTTTGAGACGCCACCTTGTTCAGGGAGACGGTGGTGGATTTTCAAATGTCGCCGAGGACTTCCACAATGCGTTGAAGGCGAAAATGCAAGCTCGGATTATAAACCTCGGTCAGGTCACACCCGTGACGATTGCCACATACCTTGATCCGCGTTTCAAGAAATTGTATATTTCCCCTAACGTTCTTGTCTCGGTTGAGGGCAAAATACCAAGAGAGATGGATTTGGCCTTGTTGTCTGCTGAATCTGTCGCAGCAGGTACAAGTACCGTCATAAACCCCGTCACACAGCATCGAAATGCTCATGACAGTTTGTGGGGCTCACATGACGAAGTTTTGGTAGTCAATTCTGGATATGGTTGGACAGCAGCCGAGTCTATCACGGCTCTGCAGCTTTTTAACAGGGACTCTTTAGTTCCAAGAAAAACGGATCCACTCAAGTAGTGGAATTCTCGTAACATGGGCTCTCAGAAATATATGTACGAGGTTGCCATGAAATTTATGTCTGTGTCCGCCACCAGTGTCCCTTCTGAGAGAGTTTTTTCCAAGGCCGGTCAGTTGATCACCGAGCGGCGAAACCGACTCTCTGGGAAAAACATTGACATATTGCTGTTTTTGAATAGCCAAATATAGCCGCATTTTTTTCTTGAGCCCAAGTAGTTTCATGTCTGGGTTTTCGTGATATTTTTTCATATAATCGAATTTGGTTTTTTAATTGTTCAATGTTGTATTATTCGAAGTTTTTATAAAAAAAATGATGCAAAATACTCTTTAACTACGATTTTCATTATTTAACTTTGGCAAAAACAAGAGTGTATCGGAGCCAAAAACGGTTCCGAAATATCGATATCGATATATCGAATATCGAAAGTGAAAATATCGATATATCGATATATCTGGATTTCCGTTGTTGAGAAGGTAACTATTGCCAATTATTAAACCCCACAAATGCAACAGTCTCATTTTTACTTTGTTGAAAGTTCATTATAATGTTAAAATTCTAAGTTTTTTTTTTATATTCTTGTCTATATTTGAACGGAACGCAGTAAAGACAAAACATATTTACCAAAGTGGAATATAGATAATGCGCTTGTTAAGTAAAGATTTCTCGGGCACAGTTACCCACCCCTAAATGGAAACACAAACATAGAATGGACAGACATAATTTACACTTTACTGAAAACAATTTGTATTCTGAGCAGTGTATTTTTTTCCGTAACACAACAAGAGCACAATTAAAAAACATATATATCACAAAACCAGTCAAGATTTTATAAGTTACATTGGTGCTACTCCTTCTCTCTTCCAAACCCTCCGGTCAGGGGGTTTGGGGATTTACAACAAAAGCACGAAGAACAATAGGGAAATCTTTTTGCAAGACAGTGAAGATAATTTGAATGAATATTTCGGCCCTATGTCCAAGGGCCGTTCTCAGCAAGACAAAAATATATAAAAGAAAAGACTCACAACAACACACGACCAATAAAACCAAAAATTTAAATTTTTTCAAAGCAGTCCCAGCATCCTTACTTCAGCGAAGTTCAACCAGGACTGATAAAAAGTGAGGTAAAACAAGGCAATTGATTGAGATGAAAGGAAAATAGATTTAAAAAGACGTTCTTAATGCTAATCGAGCCTTTTTGGCAGCTAACCTCAAGGGTCTTTTTGTGACCGGTTCTGTGTTATTGTCTATTGGTTTTTTAAAATATTTTGTAAGATCATTTTGAATTAAATTTGTGTACAGAACATTTAGTGTATATTCCCCCAAGTCCCTATTGACTTAGTCGAGATATTATTATTAATCTTAAGTCTGATTTCGATTGATTCTCGGACTACCTGTTTTATGCCAAGGTCATTGCTAATAAGGGCAAATTCATCAAAAAGTATATTGTGGCTATGATTTTCAAGTGCATTACTGCCTGAAGCAGAATCCAATGAAATAGTAAAAATATTATAATTTAGAGCTTTGACAATATAATCTTTATACTGTTGTATGCGTTTTTCTTAATTCTGATGTGTTCTACCTACATAGCATTTGCTACAATCGCATGGTATTTGATGGACCCCTCTTTGGCGAGTAACTGGGGTTTTATCTTTACCAGAATTCAGAAAATTTATGATTTTGAAATTGTTTGTGAATAATACATACAGATTATTTGTGTGGAAACTTTTTTAAGATTTGTAGTGATTTTTGGGATGTAGGGAAGATAAATTATGTATGAAGTCTTGTCAGAAATCTCAAATGGTAAACTGTCATTAATTATACGGGGTGTCTTTTCAGTCTACAGTATTAAAGACTTGGGAATAAGATTTTCAATTATGCATGATTCCAAGAATTTTTGTTGGTTAATGATATTAGCGTGTTTTTTGCCTAAATTAATAAAATAAAAGATATCATTGGTCAACTGCTCTCCATAAGCGAGACGAAAATAGTGACGAAGACCACACTGCCTTTCCCTAACAGACAACAAAACCACGAAGAACAATAGGGAAATCTTTTTGCGAGACAGTGAAGATAATTTGAATGAATACTTCGGCCCTATGTCCAAGGGGCGTCCTCAACAAGACAAAAATATATAAAAGAAAAAAGGCTCACAACAACATGCGACCAATAAAATCAAAATTTAAAATTTTTTCAAAGCAGTCCCAGCATCCTTACTTCAGCGAAGTTCAACCAGAACTGATAAAAAGTGAGGTAAAATAAGGCGATACAAAGAGATGAAAGAAAAATAATTTAAAAACACGTTCTTATTCCGGCCTTTTTGGCAGCTAACCTCAAGGGTATTTTTGTGACCGGTTCCGTGTTAACGTCGATTGTTTTTTTTTAAATATTTTGTAGGATTATTTTTAATTAAATTTGTCTGTAGAGCATTTAGTGTATATTCCTCCAAGTCCCTATTTAAGGAAATATTATTATTGATCTTAAGTCTGATTTCAATTGCTTCTCGGACTACCTGTTTTATGCCAAGGTCATTGCTAGTAAGGGCTGGTTCATCAAAAAGTATATTGTGGCTAGGATTTTCAAATAGATGGCTGCCTAAAGTAGAATTAAATGAATCAGTAGAAATATTAGAATTTAGATCTTTGACAATATCATCTTTATGCTGTTGTATGCGTTTTTCTAGATTCTGGTGTGTTCTACCTACATAGTATTTGCCATAATCGCTTGGTATTTGACAGACCCCTCTTTGGCAAGTAACTGGGGTTTTACCTTTACCAGAAATTAGAAAATTTATGATTTTGAAATTATTTGTGAATACTACATACAGATTATTTTGTGTGCAATCTTTTTTAAGATTTGTAGTGATGTTTGGGATGTAGGGGAAGTAAATTATGTTTGAGGGCTTGTCAGAAATCGGAATCTGAAATGTTAAACTATCATTATTTTTACGGGGGTGTCTTTTCAGTCTACAGTTAATTACACTATTAATAAACAAAATAGGAGACCCATTTCCTAAAAGTATGTCCCTGATAAAGTTTAGTTCTGTTGTGATGTGGGAATCAGAACAAATGTCTAAGACACGATCGACGAGGGATATTACGACAACTCTTTTAACTTGTGGGGGTAGTTTGATTTGAAATGCAAATATCTATTATTGTGTTGGTTTTCTATAAATAGTAAAATTGAGTTTATCGAAGCTACGAATAATTAACATATCTAGGAATGGGATTTTATTTGCGATTTCGATTTCTAAAGTAAACTGTAAATTTTATCGTATGTATTAAGGTGATCTAAAGAACCCTTAAGTCCATTTTCCCCATAGTTCCAGAGTGAAATTACGTCATCCATGCAACCTCTCCAAAAGATATGTTTCAAGAAATACTAATCTAATGCCCAATTTTCAATATGTTAGTAGTATCTTAGGTGCTGATCCAGCCAGTACATGAAACGGTACAAGATAATAGTGTATACAATATGAACGGTACAAGATAATAGTGTATACAATATGAACGGTATATGAAATGGGACAAGAAAAACCCACGCCTGAGACACTACACTTAGACATGAACATTTTAAAAAGCTGGCACGCTTTAATGCATGTTTTGAAACAATAGTCAAGGTTCTATTGCACAAGGAATGTGCGTCGTAACTTCAATTGGACATTTTGTTTTTTTTAGAGTTGGCATGGTATAAAGTAGTCCAACATGTTTTGGGAGTATGCACGAAATTATATAACTTAAGCAGAGTGTTTTTCGAGCCAACATCCGTTTCTTATTCGTCCTTGAGACTTTGTATAAAATGTTAATACCATACGATTTAATTTCCATTATGTTTTAACATATCATAGATAGTCCACTAAATATTATTGACTTTCAAACAGTGGATAGTTCAATTTTCAATGTGAGTATAGCTTACTGAATTTCTGCATGCATTTTCCAATAAAAGTCATTTTACAAGTAAATACAAATTTCAGTGGCACAGGCCCCCCTCCCCTTCTAAAATACAAACCCATACGATAGTATAAGTTTACTCGTTAGAAAACGCAAAGTACGATTTTTTTTCTATTATGTAAACAAAAACCCATCCCCCACTGCTCTGTTTACGAGCATAATTCTGTAGTTTTAGTTATCTCGTTCAAAATGTTCCATTTCCAAATTGTATATTTAAGATATTTCGACTTTTTTCGCTTTAAAACCGCATTTGTTTATAATTAGTTAAAAGGGTCTTTTTGGAGCGAAACTTAACACGACATCGCATCGATTAATGCAACATATTTTTGTGATTCAACACAAATTAACAAATAGATTGTTTATCGGCCAAATTAGAGGAAATATATTCTATTTGATGAATGCAATTAGGGTTTCATAGGTGATTAAGAGGCTTTTATAAGAATATAAGACGGGGGAGTAATTCTAACATCATCGTTGCGAGGTGAAAAAACAAACTATTTCATCACATGGAAAGTAGGGGGGAGGGAGAGGGTAATTCTTTGTGCAGACTAATTTTTTGAAATCACCCTTCACCCCAAACTCAAAATTTTCCAAAATTTTACTTTAGAAGCTTTTTACATATTTTTAAGGCGCTAAGACATAGAGCGCTACAAACATCAGAATTGACTTTAGGGGGTAATTTATATCATGGGAAGATGTTTTTGAAATCCCCCTCCCCCCCACACTCAAAATTTTACTTTAGAAGCTTTTTAAAAATATTTCTAAAGCGCTAAGACATAGAGCGCTATAAACATCAGAATCAACTTTAGAGGATAAATTATGTTATGGCAAGATGTTTTTGAAATCCCCCTTCCCCACAAACTCCAAATTTTCCAAAATTTTACTTTAGAATCTTTTTTAAAATATTTCTTAAGCGCTAAGACGTATAGCGCTACAAACCTCAGAATCAGCTTTAGAGGATAAATTATGTTATGGCAATATGTTTTTGAAACCTCCTTTCCCCCCAAACTCAAATTTTCCAAAATTTTACTTTAGAAGCTTTTTAAAAATATTTCTAAAACGCTAAGACATAGAGCGCTACAAACATCAGAATCAATTTTAGAGGGTAATTTATATCATGGGAAGATGCTTTTGAAATCCCCCTCCCCCCCCCCAACTCAAAATTTTCCAACATTTTACTTTAGAAGCTTTTTAAATATTTCTAAAGCACTAAGACATAGAGCGCAACAAACATCAGAATTGACTTTAGGGGGTAATTTATATCATGGGAAGATGTTTTTGAAATCCCCCTTCCCCCCAAACTCAAATTTTACTTTAGAAGCTTTTTAAAAATATTTCTAAAGCGCTAAGACATAGAGCGCTACAAACATCAGAACCAACTTTAGAGGATAAATTATGTTATCGCAAGATGTTTTTGAAATCCCCCTTCCCCCCAAACTCAAAATATTCCAAATTTTACTTTAGAAGCTTTTTAAAAATATTTCTAAAGCGCTAAGACATAGAGCGCTACAAACATCAGAATCAACTTTAGAAGACAAATTATGTTATGGCAAGATTTTTTTGAAATCCCCCTTCCCCCCCAAACTCAAATTTTCAAAATTTTACTTTATAGGCTTTTTTAAATATTTCTAAGGCGCTAAGACATAGACAACTGAAAACATCAGAATAAACTTTAGACGGTAATTTATCTTTAAAAGAGAGGTAAATATCTCCTTACTTAATTTTTCTTCTTTTTTATGGAGGTGGAGATGAATTCATACAATTACTCTGCCCCAGGAAAAAGACCAGGAAGAACTGGTTCCACATCGACGCAATCTGCACGGCCATCCATTACAAGTTCTCTGGACCAACCAGGACCCTCTCATGCCAGTGTCAGCTCTGTACAGACCACTATGCAGCCTGGTAGAAAATTCAAGAGGGAATGGATGCTTTCTCATAATGCATCAGTCTTGTCTACTCAAATCGGGAGGGGACCCCCCTTCATGCTTTGCCAGGGGCTTCAGGCATACAAGTGCAGTCTGAATTTGTAAATTTAAGTATTTTACCTCTACCTTATACGTAATTATTTACTTAAAAAAATGTTAGGAGGAATTGAGTTTTGTGGGTGGGTGGTGTGGAATAATGGTACCTGTTAAATATTCGGGTAAACATACAAGCAGAAAAATGATTCACTATGAGTAAGGCTAATTTTTTTTTATTAAGTTTGGGTGGCGGGGTAACTATTTAATTTGAATAATTCTAGGAGAACCGGAGTTTTGTGGGTGGATGGTACGGAAAAATGGTACGTGTTAAATATTTAGGTAAACATACAACTACGAAACGCTCCACTGTAATTAAGGCTATTACATCTTTCTGAACTTTCTAGGGGCGGGGGTAAATATTTAGTTTCAATAATTCTAGGAGGAATTGAGTTTTGTGGATGGGTGGGTGGTACGGAAAAATGGTAGATGTTAAATATTTGGGTAAACAAATGACTACATAACATTTCAACATAGACAATGCTATTGTGTCTTTCCGAGCGTCACGCTGGCGGAGATAAGTTTTTACATTAAATAATTCTAGGAGGAATCGCGATTTTTGGGTGGTTGGGTAGTGCGGGTCAATGGTATGTGTTCAATATTCGGGTAAATATAAGACCAGAAAAATGTTTCAATATAAATAATGCTATTTTGTTTTTTTTATGAAATTTCTGTGGGAGGCGGGGGTAAGTATTTAGTTTAAATAATTCTAGGAGGAATTGAGTTTTGTGGGGGGGGGGGGCTGGCGTGGAAAAATGGTACGTGTTAAATATTCAGGTAAACACACGACTAGAAATGAACATTATGTTTCAACTTTATAAAATAATGCTTATTTCCCATAGAAAATAAAGCTTTTTTATATAGATTAGTAAAATAGCACCGCCATTGGCTCGTTAAATATCATTATTTACTGGACCTGAACCAATTTTAGGACCACCAATGGAGTTCAGACACGAACCTCCATTAGTTCTAGACAATATGGAGTGGCATAGGGGTTTTCTTAATGATTGTTTCGGGGACATGGCCAGCCTAGACGATTTAACTTGTGACATTGACATGATGGAGGACCCGGAATGGACAGATAGATTTATGCGTGAGCATTTAAGGGATGTTACTAGTGCATCTGAACCAGCTCCTCATAAAGAAATCCCATTACAGGACAATACAGGCTGGCTTGATCAGCTATCCCCAAACAGCCTGGAATACATACTAACAGGCCTAGGGGACTTCATGCCATCTCCACTGCCATCATAATAGTAGTAGTAACACAGCAACAACAGTAGTAATTCCCGGCCCGCTGCGGCGGGCAGGGAAGCATCATTAAATAGTGGAAATTGCTCTGCCTTGCACACACACATTGAAAATTGTTTGTGATATAGGACAAAAATTTAGAAAAAACACCCATTACCCAAAAAACCCTCCCACCCAATTTCTACTTTTTTTTTATTGAATTTAAGTTAATTTTTTCTAGACCGAGTTGTTTTCTGTACTCTACACATTCAACTCGGTCTGAAATTAAATAATGACCGTGTGTTTGTACCTTCACACCATCCTCAAGTACATATACTTTGATATCCTTGTTAAGTTGAGTTCAAAATAAGTTTATAGACGTCTTTTTCAAATTTCGTTTTCACTTGTGAACGCTTACTGACAAAGGTGTCAATAAATAATTTCATGTAAGGCTTTTGATCAAATTGGAGGGCTCTATGAGTCTTTATGTCTTTGAAGCTATTGGACACCATCCATTTCAATAGCAAGTGATGTACAAAGATATTCCGCTTTGGGTTGTGATCGGCAGCTAGTTTTTGTTTTGAAGGTCCCCAGGGGATACTCCCATCCTCTACTAAAGATAAGTTGTAGGGACTCAGAGAGTCCCTACCAACCGGTCTATTTATGCACGGAAAAAGAAAGTCTTTTACCGAGTCAGTGATTTCCATGGGTATTTCACCGTCAATTTAAAAAAACCATCCCTGTGCCCTATTCTCCTCAACACTAGCAATGTCGGGGAAATTCGGAGCACACGGATTGTCAAGCTTTTATAATTGCCACACGGCAAACAGTAGTGAGACATTGCCGATTGGTCAAGGGAATTCGTACCCAATAAACTTGCGTCCAAAATTTCATCGGTTTACTGTCTGATTAAATCAGTTTTCATTATACGGTCCCTGAGAAAAAAAAACACAACCCACATTGATTTCTCTAACAACAGATAATGATACACGTTTGTGATAAGACCTATTTCTTCTTTATTGATTTACGTATCAAGTCCATCACCAAATGAGGAGTGGAAAAAAATAACCTAAATCCAACCCAAATTCCCGATAGATTTTATCCGTATTTTTGCACACAATGTCCAGAAGAGTGAGTACGTCACTGGCTATGTATAGTTTACAATAATCCCACCCATTTTTACATCGACCCTTTGCCCAAACCCTCTTAGCAAATTCGTAGTCGCTAGTGGTGCACTCACTCTCAGTAAGAGAATTGTAAAAAGCTTCAATGGGCGGTAGTGACACCTCATCTAGCCTCGAGCCAGAGTTGTAATAATCATATGGATATATATCCTTACACGTTAATAAATCATACATTTCATCATCGGGAAGCGCTGTTTGAGGAGGGGGAAGCTGTCAAAATTGTCACTTTTCTGCACTTGAATCACTTGACTTAAGGATTTGGGGAAGAAGCTGAAAGAGTCTAAAAAACGTATTTTATTCAGGCACGTGTTATCCTTGTCAAATATTTCCACATGAATTCTAGCAACAGTAGCTTCTCCGATGATTTGGGTATGAGATTATATGAAAAAGAACTATCTATCCATGCGTCATCTACAACTCCACCCTTGGCAATGTGAGCCAATTCCGGAAGAAAAAACTTTAAGTCACCATTGGAATTGTGTCTAAAAACAGGTACGAAATATTGCTGTCTAACGTTTATATTGCACGATTGGTGTGCTGCTCCTCTAAAGTCATCCCCTCCCGATGTAATTTTCTGCCACAAATGATCATGGTCGATCACCTTCCTCCTCCCCCCATTCCCTTCACCATCATCGAATTCTTCTTTGCAAACCCAACATATTCTACGATTTTTAATAGCCGTTATGTCATCTGGTGATAGGGCATAAGATAGTTTATGTAACGAAGGTGCAAAATTGCACCATTCGCTTTTTTGATTAGACTGACCAATGCCGAGCGCATGCAGTCTTCACCGTCACCTAACATCTCAACTACATCCAGCACTTGCATGGTATTATTGGAATCTCGTTGCGCGTGAGCGTAAGAGACCCCTAGGGCTTCATGTATTTTAACACGATTTGAATTTGACGATTCGCACAGGTCTGTCAGTTTCGCTTCGCAGTCTAAAGCGATCTTATTGCTCTGCAGGATCGTGTTTTGGAAATTTTTAAAACGTAAGATCGCTCCATCTCCACTTACCGTCTCCACAGCCTGGTATCCATGACGTTTACAGTGTTTAATGTGATGCTTTAACTTTAAATCAGAGCAAAATCTTGAGAGGCATGTTGGACAGTAATAACACTGCCTCATGTTTCTTACCCTCCGCCAAAACCCTACTAATATCGGTAATTGGATTGAAATGACCAATTGAATCGGGGTCTTTGGGTGGCGTGTATAGAAGCCACACCCAATGTTCCACTGATTCAATTGAAGGAGCCCACACTGGAAATAATACGCCCTTCTTATCGGAACGCTGGCCCTCCTCAAATTCGGTTTCATACTGTAACACCGTGACACCAATCTTTAAATGTGCATTAGCCCGCTCAAAAATATCTATTCCTTTTAGTGTCACGGGAAATTGACCATTTAAACAATTAAAATCTACTTTGGGGAATTTTGAGCCCTCCCAGCCATTAACTGCCATTTCATCCAACTTTTTCTTAGATGCATCTTTTTGAAGAGGTCTGTATGCGGCAATTAAAAATGCATACTTGAAACACTGTAGCCTCGTATCGAAACAGATTCGTTGTACCCCCTTACACCCCTCTAAATCTGAATGATGTTCCAATTCATACCCCATGCCCACATCTTACAATCAAATCCTTTTTAAATCTACAAATATTAACATTTAAACTTTCAATATATAAAACAACCCAGCCACTACCCCCCTCGTTAAAATTTTCCCACTTACTTTGAATGCTATTATCCCAGTTTAGAAATACATCCCCGTAATTTGATAAACTCGGGTAAATTGCCAACGTCTCTATGTGCACGTATTTCGAATACACCTCGCCCGCATTTTCATTTTAAAAAATATTTTTAGTGCTATTGATGCTTTTAAATTGACCCCCGTCCCCCACACACCCATCTGTTGTTCAAGAATGGCTCGAATCTTATTAGTATATAAATGTGTAATGGCCGAGGGATCTGTTATTATATCCCCCGACACTAGAGAGTTGAAGGAATCACAAAAATTGGCGCTGTAGATCTTTGTGTGGTGCAAGGCAGAGTTGGAGAGAAAAAAATCTAGAAGAGGGGATATTTGTGTTGTTGTTGCTGTATTACTACTACTACTAGTACTAACACTAGGTATATCATTAAGCGGAATGGGGGGGGGGGCTACATAGAATTGTCAATAGCACCACCCCCAGTCTGTTAAATTGCACTGGATGGAGATGGCATGAAGTCCCTTAGGCCTGCTAGTACATATTCCAAGGTGTTTCTGGACAGCTAATTAAGCCAGCCTGTATTTTCCTGTGTTAGAATTGCTATATGAAGACCCAGTTCGGATACACCTGTAACACCCCGTAATTGCTCACGCATGAATACGTCTGTCAATTATAGATCCTTCAACATGTCAATGTCACAAGTTAAATCTTCTGGGTTAGCCTTCTCCCCAAAACAATCATTAAGGAAACCCCTATGCCACTCCATATTGTCTAGAACTAATGAAGGATCGTCTCTAAACTCCATTGGTGGGGCCACAACTGGTTCAGGTCCAGTAAATGCTGATGTTTATGGTTCGATGGCAGTGCTATTTCATTGATCTATAGAAAACAAGGTTATTTTCTATGTAAAATATACATTATTTCATAAAGTTGGAAAATCTTGTTCATTTCGACTCATGTGTTTACCTGAACATTCAATAAATACCATTTTTCCAAACCAGCCACAAAACTCAATTCCTCCTAGAATTATTTAAACTAAATACTTACCCCCATCTCCCAAAGAAAGTTCATAAAAACACAAATAGCCTTATCTATAGTGAAGAATTTTTCTACTCGTATGTTTACCCGAATATTCAGCACCTACCATTTTTACATACCATCCACAAAACTCAATTCTTCCTAGAATTATCCAAACTAGATACTTACCCCCATCTCCCACCGAAAGTTCAGAAAAACACAATAGCCTTATTTATAGTGAAGCAGTTTCTTAGTCGTATGTTTACCCTAATATTTAACAAATACCATTTTTCCACACCATTCACAAAACTCAGGTCCTCCTAAAATTGTATAAAGTAAATAGTCAATCCAGCCCTAGAAAGATAATAAAAACACAATAGTCTTATCTATAGTGAATCTCTTTTCTATTTTTAAGTTTAAACAAATATTCAACCCCTGCTATTTTTCCATACCATCCACAAAACTCAATTCCTCCTAGAATTTTTTTTAAGTAAATAATCACATATAAGGTAGAGCTAAAATACCTACATATACAAATTCAGACTGCGCTTGTATGCCTGAAGCCCCTGGCAAAGCTTGAAGGGGGGTCCCCTCCCGATCTTGAGTAGACAAGACCGATGCATTATGAGAAAGCATCCATTCCCTCTTGAATTTTCTGCCAGCTTACATAGTGGTCTGTGCAGAGCTGACACTGGCATGAGAGGGTCCCGGTTGGTCCAGAGAACTTGTATTGGATGGCCGTGCAGTTTGCATCGATGTGGTACCATTCCATCTTGGTCTCTTATCTGGGGGAGAGTAATTGTATGAATCCACCTCCTCCTCCTTAAAAAAGTAGAAAAATTTAGTAAGGAAATAATAACCTCTCTTTTACAGATAAATTATCCTCTAAAGTTTATTCTGATGTTTGTAGCTCTCTATGTCTTAGCGCCTTAGAAATATTTAAAAAAAACTTCTAAGGTAAATTTTGGAAAATTTGAGTTTGGGGGGAAGGGGAATTACAAAAACATCTTGTCATAACATAATTTATTCTCTAAAGTTGATTCTGATGTTTGTAGCGCTCTATGTCTTAGCGCTTTAGAAATATTTTTAAAAAGCTTCTAAGGTAAAATTTTGGAAAATTTTGAGTTTGGGGGGGGGGAAGAGATTTCAAAAATATCTTGCCATAACATAATTTATCCTCTAAAGTTGATTCTGATGTTTGTAGCGCTCTATGTCTTAGCGCTTTAAAAATATTTTTAAAAAGCTTCTAAAGTAAAATTTTGGAAAATTTTGAGTTTGGAGGGAAGGGGGATTTCAAAAAATTAGTCTGCACAAAGAATTTCCCTCTCCCTACCCCTTACTTTCCATGCGACGAAATAGTTGGTTTTTTCACCTCGCAACGATGGTGTTAGAATTACTCCCCCCTCTTATATTTTTATAAAAGCCTCTAATTTGGCCGAAAAACGATCTATTTGTGAATGCGTGTTGAATCACAAAGACATGTTGCATTAATCTTTGCGATAAGCCATGTGAAGTTTCGCTCCAAAAGGAACCTTTTCACTAATTATAAGCACATGCGGTTTTAGACCAGAAAAAGACGAAATATCTTAAATACACAATTGGGAAAAGGAACATTTTGAACGAGATAAGTAAAACTACAGAATTAAGCTCATAAACAGAGCAGTGGGGGATGGGTTTTTGTTTACATAATAGAAAAAAGAGCGTACTTTGCGTTTTCTAACGAGTATGCTTATACTATTGTATGGGTTTGTATTGTTGGAGGGGAGGGGGGGCCTATGCCCCTGAAATTTGAATTTACTGGTAAAATGATTTTATTTGGAAATAAATTAAGAAATTCAGTAAACTGTACTCACGTTGAAAATTGAAGTATCCATTGTTTCAAAGTTAATAATATTCAGTGTACTATCTATGATATGTTAAAACATAATGGAAATTAAATCGTAATGTATGAACATTTCATAGAGGGTCTCAAGGACGAATAAAAAACGGATGTTGGCTCGAAAAACACTCTGCTTGAGTTATATAATTTCGTGCATACTCCCAAAACATGTTGGACCACATTATACCTTGCTAGCTTTAAAAAAAAA
Organism: Artemia sp. Qi Xiang Cuo; assembly: GCF_049724085.1. NCBI lineage: Eukaryota > Metazoa > Arthropoda > Branchiopoda > Anostraca > Artemiidae > Artemia > Artemia sp. Qi Xiang Cuo. The sequence continues at coordinate 87,158,986 of NC_142797.1, forward strand.
AAAAATGTCAACGTGAAGCTGAACTGTAATTCCAATGTGCAATTGACAACAATAATGCAATCTTTGCCAGCTTTTTTAGAATGTTCACGTGTAAGTGTAGTGTCTCAGGCATGGGTTTTTCATGTATATTTCTTGTGTAATTGTATGTGTAATTAGGATCTATTATTACGATACTACTATTGAGCCGGGTCGCTCCTTACTTACAGCTCGTTACCACGAATTGTTTGACACTTATCTATTTTTGTAAAGAAAATTGAATAGTCTTACTGATTTCCTATTTCTTTTACATAAAATAGACTAAAGTTCACTGATTTGCAAGTTGCGATAAAAAAAAATTGAACCTTAAAAATAATTTTGCCTAGAGTAAAACTTGAGTTTTATGGCAAAGAAGAACGATTTTAGGAGGATGGCCCTAACTGCCGCTATTGTTGATTTAAATTCTAGCGTCACTCTTTACTCTCAAAAACCAATTTTATTTTATTTTATTTAATATTATGCAATAAAGGGGTATAAAGTAGAATACCTGATGCACAGCATATTTTTTTCGCAATTGAAAAAGTTTCGAAGAATCGGAAGATAAGTGATCGAATTACGATTAGATTATTGGAAGGAAAGTAAATGGCTCAATTATTGTTCTTAAAGCCTCAGTACTTTGAAATACTGATAAAATTTTGGTTAACCTATATATTAACAAAGTATTCAGATAGGCAAGAAAAAAAAACTTACCTCTATAATCAGAATTTCACCCTGAATTCAAACATGACATTAGTTTCCGTTGCAAATTCAATTTTAACCTAACCTATCCAACCCTAACCAAATAGATAGTCCAAATTATATATTTCCCATGCATTTATTGATGCTCGACCTTGGGCCCACAAAGGGTCCAATTAAACTTGGGAAGGAAACAAATGTCATATTTGAACTCAAGATGCAATTTTGATTATAGAGATAAGTTCTTTTCTTGGCTATTCGAATACTCTGTTAATATATAGGTTTACCAAAATTTTGTATAGGTTTATCTAATATTTGTATAAAATTTTGTATGTTTATTCGCAAAATATTTAATGTATATTTACGTATGTTGTAAAATATTTATAATATATTTATAAAATAGTTATAAAATATTTACGTATGGTTCCGAAACGCAGGTGTTTTGAAATGCTGAGAAAAATCTTTTGGAATTTAATGTTTTCCTGAAAAATTGCCTAAAAATTATTTACCTTCCCTAGTCGACATTCCATTAGAAGAGAAATGACGAGAACATCCTTAATACCTTGAAGAAGAACTTATTTAGAACAAAGATGAAAACACTAAGAAAATTAGAAAGTACTACTTACCCAAAGACTCAATTTCAGCATTCTGAGCAGGAGACACTAAAGAGAACATTTCCGTCTTGCAAATACGTGAACAAGCAATATTGAAGGTCTGTTTTATTCTATGCTTAGACAGCCCAGGCTGAGAGAGACGAGCCTCAGCATATATTTTTGTTTTTGGGGTTTGCTTGAAGATATGGGAAAACTGCTCCAACAATGTGAAGCTTAGCCTTTTCTTCCAAATATTCGTGACGTGAATAGTTGCATCAGGAAACATTCCTTTGAGCTGGAATTGAGACAAATATTTTGAAACTTTAGTGAACCAAAATATCATTACAGTTTCAAGTATTTTTAACGACTAACTCAATAACTGTTTCATTTTCTTTCTTTCTAATGAAGTTAACCTTCAAGAAACTACGAAAATTGGGGAGAAACTGCCACTAAAGAGAAAAAAGAAATATTACTGTCGTGTGCCTGCTTTTTATGAACTAACATTAAAGAGAAAAAGAGAATTTACTGCCCTACAGGGGCGTCGTTTGGGGGTGGCAAGGGAGGGGGGCAGTTGTCCCCCCAATAATGTGGAGAAAAATATATTATACATCCCAAGCCCTTTGACTATCCAGATATAGACCCTTCTTGCCCCTCCAATAAAAATGCTGGAGATTCGCCCTTGCTGCCCTATACTCCCTTTTTAAGAACTGCTAAAGTTTTACTAGTCAGGGAATATAATTAGTCAATAAAATTTTGACCTTCTTTGGAATGGACTTGTTATTTTGTCCCACAGCACCGCTAAAAACTTTTCTTTGCCGTGGCACAATCTTTTTGATACTTAAAAAGGGAACTGAAACTTTCAGATCCCTTTACAATGAGGAAAACAATGAGAAACATTCAAGTTAGAGATTCCTCCATTTCTCCTAATTTTTCAGAAACCACTAGTTTGACCCAATATCCTCTGTGAATAAACAAAAACCCACTGATAAAAAGAAACACATCCAAGAAAATTATTCTCCTCTCCGGATCACTCTTCTCGAAAAAAAAAGCAAAATCGTTTCTTCCCTTAGAGAGGGGTTTGATATCTACGCAATAGGGGAGTTCCTTATGTGTTGAGCCTGATAGTTTAATGTCCATCAAGGCACTCACCCTTTTAGATTTGTCTTTTTCCTTTTTCGAAAATTAGGCTGACTTTCTTTGGCTAGTAACTATTGGTGGATAAGCTTAATCTTAATAAAATTTTCAATATTTATAAGCCATGTAAAAACCCATTTTTTATTTATATATCGTTATCAAAATACCTGTATTAGGTTTTTGGTTACTGCTAGAACAGGTCACTCATTACTTATAGATTGTTACTATAAATGTTTTGTAATATTCAATTTTGGTTTAACATAATTCAATCAAAAAAGATAATCAAAGACTAAGGCTATAGATAGTGATATAACAGGCGTAAAAAACCTATAACAGATATGGGGGATTGAATATTTCCTAAAACAAGTAAAAATTTAATTGAATGTTCTGATCAAACTTATTTAGATCTACTTATAAATTTACATCAGTCTCTGTTATCTTCATATTTGAAGTGGTGTTTCATAAGTAGTCTTAGTTATAGTCAAAAGTGGTTACAGTCGCAAGTAGTTGCAGTTGCAAGTTGTCACAGTTGCAGTTTCAGCAGTAGTGGGCTAGTAGTTGGAGTATCCCTGATAATTTAAAGTTAAGACCCTTAGCCGTTCCTAATATATTGCAGGTAAAACCTTTTGATAACCTAGACATAGTGTCTCTTGATTTAGTTGAACATTTTCTGAAGTTTTAGCTTCATAGCTTTAGCAGTTTCGGCCCCGTCCAGGATCAAACTTTCCTCCTTTCCCGACGATAAATTCTACACATAAAATTTGGCAAAATGCATCATTTGCAACCCTTGCCCTGGAAGTTGAGGGCTTTATTTCATCACCGTTAGCTTAATTATTAGACATTTTGCCTATTTTGAAGAAGATGGCTATTCAAAATTGTCAATCATTGTCGACTCTCTATGCACTTTTCAACATGCCCCTTAACATATTCTGGAATTTTCAACTTTGTGCCCTCATAAATTGCTGAGATGTAATGGATAGGCTATTTTGACAACTAACATATACAAAGTGTGGTTCGAGTTTGTTTAAAATTTCCCTCTGCATTTATTTATAGTTTTACCTTATTATCCAAAGCCATTTCTTGGACCCAAGATCAAAAATGTCCCCCATTCCCCAAAGAGACCCTATGTGTAAACAATGAGCAACTTTTATAAATTATAGCCCTCACCGCAGTGGATCTGTAGGTTTTGTCATACCCGGAGGCAGTCACAGTCTCAAGTAGTTGTAGTAGCAATCGTAAGTAGCATCAGTTGCAAGTAGTCGAAATCATAGTTGCAGATAGTTACGGTCGCAAGTAGTCCTAGGACTATATGAAGTGGTTCTGGGAAGAAAAATCAAATAAACAATATATTGAAGCCTTGTTGGTCTTTACTATAGGCAATGCTAGAGTGTTGCCTTGTATCAGTACAATACGGTACTTATCTTTTTTTAGAAAGTTAATAGTGATAAAAAAAGAAGCAATAAAAGCACAAAAAGTCATCATGTTAACGACTTCTGACGAATGTCTCTTTGTTTATATAGAACAAACAAGATACTCCCTTATTTGATCCAACAAACATTGCACTTTGTCACCCGCTAAACACTAAGTCTGAAGATATATTCCAATAGGTTGTCGATTCAGGTTTTATTCAGCTCCCAAAGTCTGTTTATTCTAAGATTCTTCCTGTGATCACTTTTTTCCATCAGTAATACTAAATAAATTCAGCTAAAAAAATAGCTAGTTATGTATATGTAATTTAATGTAATTAGTATCCGACGTAAAAATTTAGTATGACTTGATTGTTTAAGAATGCATACGTCGCTGAATTCACAGATAAAAAACTTTACATATAAATAAAGTATAATAAAAACAGGCCCGTACCCATGGGAAGGGGGATCTAAAGGGGCTGTACCCCCCCCCCCCCTCCTAGGAAAAATAAACCTAAGTAAAGCCTTAAAATACCGTTTTTTCAAAGAATTTTTAGAATTTTCCGTTGGCTAGCCTAAGGACCCCTGGTCAGCCCCCCCCCATAATTATTGTCCCAGTATGGTCCTAGTTATCACTCACCCACCACTCCAACTTGAATCTATCCGATCATCATGTGCGGTGTAAGTGCTTTAGAGCATAGTGTGGTGAGCTGGAGCGTGATGGGGTATGTTGCAATGGGCCGTAATAAGGTAGAGTATGGTACAACTTAGCGAAAAGGAGAGTCTCTTGGTTGGCAATAGGTGGAGGAGTGTTTGCGACCCCGGTGCGTGTCACTAGAATGACACAGAATATGAATATTTGCGTGGTTCTGATTTATAAGGGTGCCTCTCTACTAGCCAAAGACCTATGAAACTTCTGTTTATAAACGAGTTTTACATCCTTCCTTGGGCTACACGCATTGTCTGGGATAAATTTGAGAATAAATACTCAAATAAAAATTTGAGTAATATAGCCTGTTTAGTAGCCTTTCTGGGCGCACTATAATTGTCGGTCTGACATGCCGATTTAGATTTTGATGATTTTTTATCCATTCAACAAAAACGAGCTATCCCAAGATTTGGTTCTGATGCCAAAAAAAGCCAAGAGAGTGTCCAGGATACAAATTCTGGGAAATGGACAATAAAATACCTTCCAGTTCATTGCTTTGCTCTAAAAAGCTACTTTGCATTAGAATTTGTGATCAATGGAGCCCCTTTTCCAATTGCTCAGGAGTTTAGAATAGCTATTCAGGACTATTATATGCATAGTGAAGTATGGCCCAGTGTACTATAGTCCCACCAGTGTCCCACCTTGGCTTCGAGCAAGGCTAGATCTAGTGCAGTTAGTTATGCCAGTGCTGGCATCGAACTTCAAGATCGTTGGTACTGAAAAAGTCTTCAAGAAGGTTGTGAATGAATTAGAGTTTCTTTGTACTGAAGACATTGTGATTGATGGGACAAAGTTCAAAATTATAGTTTTCTGTATATGTGGAGACAACTTGGGCTCGAATTTTATTGGGGGGTTCGTGAAATGCTTCAACCGAAATGTGCAGAATCCCTGCAGAGTCTGCATGTTCTCTTGAAAAACTGCAACTAAAGACTATTGGAAAAATCAGTTTCCTCTTAGAACTAAAGCATCCAATGAGGAATCTTTAAACAAGCTGCAAGACCCAAATGTTAGGAAGCAGTCTGTAAATGGCATGAAGTTCAATTCTGATTTCAGTGCCCTGCCCAACTTTCATTTTAAAAATTAGCGCCATGCATAGCCCATGATTTGTACGAAACTGTTATGCAGTGGGAAGCTAGAAAATGTTTGTAGTGCTTGATGTATTGGTGGTGTTTTCAAAGAATCAGAGCTTAATACTAGTGTTGCCAACTTTGACTACAAGGATATAGATACTAAGGACAAACCTCCTCCTTTCTCAAGTGATTTAAAGTGCCTTGAAGATAATGCAATCCAAAATTTGGTATTTCCTCGCCAGTTTCCTCTAATACTTGGCCATTTAGTTTCAAGAAAGGCTGAAAACGAATGTTGGTCCCTAATGTTGCTGATAAGGAGAAAATTGTATTACTTGTGTCAATTCGGAGGTTTTCAGACATGCTTATTCCAAATTTAGGTTTTACAATAATAATGTACCTTGAATTGAAAGCAAAAATATTTGAGGATGATGAAAATAGGTTCAAGGACCATACAATGCGTCACTTTCCTTTGTATGTGCGAACACTGGGCCCCCTAATTCACTATTCAACTCTTCAGTTTGAATCAAGACAAATATATTTTAAAGCTGCTGCTAAAATTGCTTCCTCAACTAGAAATTTGACCAAGACAATGGCCAAGAGTTACCAGAAGTACCAGAATTACCTATCTCCTTCAAATAGAATGTGTCAGGAAATCAGCTATACAGTTTCTAAAAATGGAAAGCTGACAAACACTTGCTACTTGACACTGTTTCCAGATAAGCTGGGGAAAGACACATGCTTAGTCCAGGACCTCATTTTCAAGGGTGTTGTCTATAAGAAAAGACTTTATGTGCTTAGTGATGTGACAGACTCAGCTGTAGAAGCTGCTGAAATAGTGGATGTGGCTAGGTCACTCGGACAGTTCTTTCTCATTCTGTCAAGGAAATCGCTAAGCTATGATCAAGAGCTGGCGTATCTTTACTGCGATTCTGAAGAGAGCTCCACTCTTGTTTGCTGGAACATTAGAGAAGCACCTGATTTTGATCTTGAACCTACATCATCTTATCTCATTCGTGGAAGGTGTTATCTGTCGTTTAGAGCTTTGTTTTGAAGGTGTGTATGATTGTTAAAATTAGAGGCTAGCTGTCCTGCCTCAAGACAATGTATTTGAGGCAGGATGAGAGAGATGGTCATTGGATGATGTGTCAGTACATCATATTCATAATTTCAAGTTCAGGACAAGGTGTTTCGAATTTAGAAAGCAGAAATATTCTTTCTCTTTTTTGCCTGTTAAACTCATCTTGGACTTTTTATGGGAGGAGATGGTTGCGTTTGCAAATCGAATACTTCTATAATAGGAATTTTTCTCTTTTTCTGGTTATCTGTGTTAATTACTTTGAATTTCAGAACGACTTAATCTTTTGGATGTTTCGGGAAGCAATGCTTTCTTGTTCAATTTGAAAGGTTACTGTGCCATCTACGTCTTGCTCTAACTGATGTCTACTTCTAGGTGTAATAGATGTACATATCGGTAAGCAGAGCATCCATCCCAAAGACATCATCACTCTATTTTACAATTATCCCATCTTCGTTTGATATTTGCATAGTTCAAGATCGTTTGTGGCCTTATCTGGGAGTGTTTATTCAAAATGGATTCTTTGTCAGTAAAGTCCATACAATTGGAATATCAGCAACAGAAGAGGATTATTTCAGCCATGTGTTATGAGGAGCTCTTTTCAAAGGGTAAATAAATTCTTAAGTGAAATAGCCTTAACTTGTAAATAGCCTTGATACATTTTTTTGTTTTATTTTATTTAGAATATTACTTGACTGGAAATCATTAGTGAGAATAATTTATATTCTGTTTGTCAATGCTTCTGTTCCATGCTTGATTTGCAGGAAGTTTGTATTATATTTTGGGATGATTAATTGAACTTGCGACTTAAGCAGAAAAATATATCAACTTGCATATAGCTACTAAGGGCAAGTGCGACGTGGCTGATCTTATTGTAGATGTTGGTGAAACAATAAATTCTTTGTATTTCCTCAATATGTAGCAATATGAAACGTTTTGAAGTATCATTGACTTGTTTTATGAGGGGTTAACTAAAAAACGAGTTTTATTTTTACTGAAAGTAAGGAGCAACATTAAAACTTAAATCGACATTAAAACTTAAAACTTAAATTCTGAATCTACTAATAGCCACAAGATGGGCTTCCACTTCGAAGTTTGACTGTTTTCGCAAAGAAGCAAGCTTTTTTTTACATATTATTGATCAGTTTTAGATTCCATCAAATTTTGCAAGTTGTAACTTTTGCTTCGAGCATGCAATCCTTTGCTTGTAACAAGA